>NC_084509.1:9897500-10200000 GCF_024500385.1 Phyllopteryx taeniolatus
CCTAAACTTCTAGCCTTACTGCCTTTCCACCTGGTCTCCTGGACACACAATATATCAACCTTTCTCCTAATCATCATGTCAACCAATTCCCGAGATTTTCCTGTCATAGTCCCAACATTCAAAGTCCCCACATTCAGTTCTAGGCTCTCTGCTTTCCTCTTCTCTTTCTGCCGAAGAACCCGCTTTCCACTTCTTCTTCTTCGACTTCGACCCACAGTAGCTGAATTTCCACCGGCGCCCTGCAGGTTGACGGCGCCGGCAGCGGACGTTGTTAACCCGGGCCACGACCGATCCTGTATGGAATTCTTTGGGTGAACGCTCATATTTGTTTGGCAAAGTTTTAAGCCGGATGCCCTTCCTGACGCAACCCTCTGCATTTATCTGGGCTTTGGACCGGCCTACAGTTTGCACCGGCTTGTGCCCCCCATAGGGCTGCATTCTCCAAGTATCACTATAATGACCTAAAACAATGTATAAGCACTGTGACATTTGCAGTTTAAACCTGAACACTGTGCTTAAAAATAAGGAAAAATTCACCTAAATTTATGTTCGAAAACAAATAGTTCCGAGAGATTAACTGCAAATGAAATTGTACTTTAAAAGTTAAATACAACTGATTTTAATTCAGTGATTCTTTCGTGTACCATTAGAAGGAGCCCACGTACCACACTTTGAGAATAACTAATACGGGCTGACTACACACAAGTGAATATAATTCACAATTATATTTCTTATTTTAATGATTATTATCTTACTGCTAACAAAAACTCACCATCTCATGTTTAATTAAACTTTAAATGAGATGCCCATTTTGAACTTAACTACAGAAACAACTTTTCTACCATATTCTGATTTATTATGAACCTATACACATTTGTCATATCAACTCTTTCAAAAAATATATTAACATGAGATACATTGGGCTCTTTCTATTGTACTACTCTGTAAGTTTGTCACCAGAAAGCAGCTGTACATTATGTTGTGGCCGGTACGAGGGGTTCTTTGCCCCCTCCTCCTTCGCCGTGACTGGCCGTTATAGCTAATATTTCACATTCTTGTGTGTCAGACAATGAGGCCGCTCCCCCACCCCCTACACTTATCCGCTTCTGCTCTGCCCACGTGTCCATTAACGGAGTTTCTTCATGTCACATTCCCAGCTGCCACCCTGTTATTGTATTAGTCTATTCCAGGGCTGTTGGACCACAGGCTCGCGGGTGGTGAAAAGCCGACATAAAGTGTTCTAAAGTAAAGCCCCTAAATGCTTGTAACATATGACGTTAAACCTGATTCTCTGCTCCTCGGCCTGTTTGAGTTGGGCGTCCCTCGTCAGCACGGTCATGATGACGCCCCGCTCCTCCTCTGTCAGGAAGCTCAGGTCGATCATCCTTCCTCGTCGCCCTCCTCTCCCTCCTACAGTGGGGGACGGATTGGGAAACACCTGGAGAAGCATGGAGCGGCGTATTTGATTACACACGCTGCACAGCACATTATTACATGTAAATATACCACAAGCCTTTCCAACAACAGTTTTGACTGGGTCCCCAATTGTAAATGCTTGTAAAATGTTTTATTGGCTTTTTCATATATTTTTGTTGTATTAAAAACACACGATTCATATACAGTGGTGCCTTGAGGTACGAGTTCAATGTGTTCCGTGACTATGGTTGTAATGCAAAACACTTGTCTGAAATAATCTTACCCCCATTAAAATGAATGGAAATGCCATTAATCTGTTCCAAGTCACTGATGGTGTAGTGGTACACTCGCCTGACTTTGGTGCAGGCAGCGTGGGTTCAGTTCCCACTCAGTGACGGTGTGAATGTGAGTGCGAATGTTTGTCTGCGTCTATATGTGCCCTGCGACTGACTGGCGACCAGTTCAGGGTGTAGTCCGCCTTTCGCCCGAAGTCAGCTGGGATAGGCTCCAGTGCCCCGCGACCCTAACCAGGATAAGCGGTGTTGAAAATGGATGGATGGATTAATCTGTTCCAGTCTCCCAAAAAACAAATTAATATTTTAGTAATGTTTTTTGTTTTGTTTGTTTTTTTATACTGGAAATAGCGCGCTCTACGATTGTACTTTATAAAAACATACAGAAATGACAATTACATACAATGCAGAGAATTAAACTGTATAAGAGATACTGAAATGAAAAGGTTAGGGAACCTCTGCTTTAAGCCAAGCAATGGAAAACTTGTATGTACTTTTTCTTACATATTCCATTTCTATATAGTTTTTTTACATTTTATTTCAATTTGTACATTCTATTACATTTGTATCCATTTTATTTAAAATGTTACCTTTTACTCTATTTCCATATTGTTTATTTTATTCCTTCTAATCGTATTTTATTTAAATACACAGTCTATAAATTTTTAGATTTGTTTATTTTTTTTATATAAATTTTAAATTTGTTTTATTTGTTTTATTTCTTCCATATTTAATTACATTTAATTGATTGTATTTCTTCAGGTAATAAGGAAATTATATTTTTTATCATGTAAAATGTTGAGTCATTTATTTAGAGAAACTGATAATTTTGCAGTGATCACTTAATTTACTTGATTTCATCAGCAAACCCGGCAACTTAATGACACTGAATGACATTAAAATGTAATATGATTTGTCCATTTATTTTATGGCTTCCACTAACAAGCAATCTATGATATTATATTGTTAAAATGTAAGCATTTAACTATTTGAAGTAGCGTGAGGTAAAAACAAATAACAGTTAACAAGCAGAGCACACTTCCAATTCCACCAGAATGATGCAATTACAGAAAATAGCCAATGAGGAAGGACAAATGACGGCTTTGTAAAGAACTACCTGCCACTCAATGCATTTGTTGTTGTTTTTCTTACACTTTGGCTTAGAAGTGAGACAAACAGCAGATGAACTCCAAACACACCAAAAATAGCAACACTTGGACACACATTTGAACTGCCAATAAAAGTCTGACGGAATATTGTTTTTGTATTGTTCCCCCCCATGAACCATAAATGAGAAAAAATTGTAGCATTCTTCCCCCTAAAATATTACATTACAGTGTGTGGATCTACATTCTCACACAAAAGTCCCCCCCCCCACTTTTGTGTGTCTTTTTATTTCATTTATCCATGCCTGGTTGCAGGTGGAGAACTGTTGGGAGCTTTTTCAAATATTTGCACTAAGATGAATATTTTAATGTGGCATTTCAGCCAAGACAATGATGAGGTGTCATAAGATATTAAGATTAAAAAGTAAAATGTATTATTCATACTAAATTTTGACTGTATTTTTTATTTTAAAGTATTTAATACAAAATGTTTTATATAATAAAAGATAATTACATTAAACATATCAAATTTTGAACAGTGGTAGCACATCTGCCTCACAGTTCTGAGGATCAGGGTTCAAATCCGGTCTCGCCTGTTTGGAGTTTGCATGTTCTCCCCATGCCAGGTAATGCGGTTTCCTCACAGATTAAAAAAAAAACATGCATGTTACATTTATTGAAGACACCAAATTGTCTGTAGGTGTGAATGTGAGAGTGAATTGTTGCTTCTTTATATGTGCCCTGCGATTGGCTGGTGACCCGTTTAGCGTGTACCCCGCCTATCACCTGAAGTGGGATAGGCGCCAGCACAGCCATGACCCTCGTGAAGGTAAGTGACTTTCAAGGGAAAACTGATGGATGGATGGACATTTTGTAGTTTGCTTCTTTCCTGAAGAAATATAATTATTCATCCATTTTGTGAGCCGCTTCTCCTCACTAGGGTCGCGGGCGTGCTGGAGCCTATCCCAGCTATCATCGGGCAGGAGCCAGGGTACACCCTGAACTGGTTGCCAGCCAATCGCAGGGCACATACAAACAAACAACCATTCACACTCACATTCACACCTACGGGCAATTTAGAAATAGAATGAATTTAATTAAAAGAAAAAGGGAATATAAAAACATTTCATAATGTATATAAAATATTTTATGACTAATTATATTTAGGAAAGTAAAACATTCGGTAATATACTTCATACACTCACCAGACAATTAGGTGCAAAATGTAATGAGATCAAATATAAAAGCTGTTTTCTAAGAGATTAAAAGTTTAGAGAGAGAGAGAATGGCATGACATTTTCATCTAATTTTATAAAAATGGTGATTTAGTCAAGTAAAATATTTTGAAATAAAGTTTATATCTTCACCGTACATTCAATAAGGTACACCATGTAATATCCAATAGAATTGAGTCTGAAATGTTGCTATTACAAAGATAGTAATCCAAATGTTCTATATTTTTCATATTGTGAAATACAATTGTTCAAACATTTGTGCCACAATATTTTTTTAACCACTTTCATTCAACCACAACAATTATGTTTAGTCAAGTAAAATGTTCTGAAATAAACTACTATTCACTCACTTGACAATTAGGCACACAATGTGAGATTAGATCAAATTCATAAGCGGTGTCCTAAATTCTGCGTTTGATGAGAGACTAATGCTCACTTTTGTATAATGGGTAAATGTAACAATGTTACTTGTTCAGGTACTGTGTAGGAGTGCACTGCATCATACCGAGAGCTGTTTCTAACATTTTGATTAACAGCTGTGAGAGTACAAATAAACATTGAAGATGTCCCCTACCTTGGAGCTTTAGTTGGCCTCTTGTATGTGCAAAACGATTTACACCCAATCTGCTGGTCTTCTGCTGCTACTGCATGGATGAACTCAAATCTTCAGTGTGCAGTTGACAAGAGGGGCAGGACTCACTTGAGATGGGTTGGACCATGTGCAGCCACAGAGCACCTCCTCACATAATACATGAGTAGGGTTTACAGCTGGTGACGTCACTAGAAATTGCTCATTAAAAGGGCTTGAGATCAAATAGTGTACCTGTTGTAATAACACCCGGCGGCCTGAAGGTGTCGACAGTGTTTGCCAACAGGGCGTGCAAACTAGCCACACCTGTTCAGCAACCTTTACAGTTAGTGTCCTTCTCGTCTGCTCTGATGCTTAATTTAAACAAAACATTTTAAAAACACAGATAAATACAGCGTGATGTAAAGTATGGTGAGAGAAAGGCATTATGAGATATTCATCTGACCTACTTGTGAAATGCTTATTTCTTGTTGCTATGGCTGTAAAATGCTTGAACGCTGTTAAATCAGTTTGAACTTCAATTGATATCTTTTTTTTTTTAAATCAATAAGTTTACCAATTCATACTGTATAATTTATTATTAGCAAGAAAGTAGGTTTAGGGGAAATACAATTTTATCTCTAATCTTGGCAGAACACTTAAAAGTAAAAAGTAAAATAAAATTCAAAAAAACATTGCCAGTGACTCAATTTTGTTGATTCATTTTGGAAAAACAAATAAAATGCCTTGGCCAGATGTAGCATTGTTTTTGTTTTGGGAGGATAATTAATATATTTACAAATGAATAAATAGTTTGGACGAAAGGTTTGTAGTTTTAATTTTTGGCAGAAATATAAAGTTTAAAATTAAAAGATTAAAAAAAAACAAAAACCGAAAAACTAAGTGCAGCAAATAAAATTTTGTCAATTTTTATTGGTGGAAAATAGTTTTAAATTAAATGACCAAAAATAAAAATGTCATCACTAAATGTTTTAGCAGTGACTTAAATTTGAACATGTTTTGTAACGTCTCAAATGTGGAGGAAAATCAAATGGTCATAACAAAATGTTTTAGGAGTGACTCAAAGTTTGTGATATGTTGGAATAAAAGAAATGTGTACAACAAAAAATACAAACAATTCCTAAAGGTTTCAGGAATTAAACTTGGAATTCACATATTTTTAATTTCAAAAACAAACTCAGTCTAAAGTTTTCAGGGACTCGAATTTAGATACTTTATTAATCCCATTGGGGAAATTCTGGAGTATTAAAATATTACAAACAAAAAAAAAAAAAAAAAGAAAAATCATGGCCACAAGGTTTTCAATTGTTTTGGCACAAATAGAATTTTTTTTTTTAAACTGGTATGTATTGTAGTAATTTTTAGTTTAAGAATATTTTTATATAATTTCATTATATACTGAATAGCAATAACAATTTTCCATGTTTTCAAGCGAGAAAGAAGGAAAACATTTTCAAAATTCCAATCACGTATTAATTCCCCTCTGAGGCCTGCTAAACCAGCTTCTGAGCCAAATCCTGACCTTTTTGGTTGACATGACAATAATATATAAAAGCCATGAGACGCACAAATATAAAAATTGAAGCACAAAGTGTAATAAACACACCCAAAGGTTTTGGCATTTTTATGGAAAGGATTCAAAGTAAATAGAATGTGCCACTGGTGTGTTGAATGATACTGTTGAATTCTGAGGCGAGATAGTGGTCTGGGCAAATTTTAGCTCATCATTAACTGTTCTTTTTGTGACAGAGAAAAAGGGAGAGAAAGGGACTGTTGTGTTTTTGTGGAAGCTGCTCTTTATTTGAAAAGAAAAAACAATATTTGAGTGGTCGCCTGCTACAGGTTCTGAAAACAGAAGAGATCTGCAGAGGATAATCCTGAATCAGACTTAATGGGTAGAGTCAAATTGGATTTGAATCGTGTTCATATTTCATACATCTTTCACTTTTGCAATCAAAGAACAGTCACTTTTTTGTCTTAATTATATTTACACAGAGCGCCGATCAACAGTGCTCGTCCCTCCTCTTCCACCTCCGCCAACGCCGCCCGCTCACCGCCCTTCACTGGCAAGCATCCATCTCGATCTTCTATACAATTCATTTACATCAAACCTGCTTCTCGAGCACGTTTTGACGAGTAAGGCGCTGGGTGGGTGGCTGCGCATGCGGTGTGGAAAGATGTGTGCAACATGAAGACAACTCTTCACATTCAGAGTAAAGGCAGCGCGCTCTCTGAGTCGATGGCGTGCCAAGCTAGTAAAGCAAAATGGAGTCCGCTGTCGCCAGGATGGTGCGTGAAATGTTACTCAACTTGCAAACAAAAAAGAAAGACCCCTATATAGGCACAGAATGAACTATGGACTGTTTAGCGCAGGGGTGGGCCACCCTTTTTCCATCAAGACCTGCGAGGGCCGTACTAAACTTAAGAAAAATTATGATCAAACTTTTTTTTTTTTTTTTTTATAAATAATATGCCCATGTTTTTAGGAATTCAGGGTGGGCCGTATTGGTGGGCCTCTGCACTCTCAGCAGTGGCGGCTGTGATTTTTAAATTTTTTTGTTATTTTTCATCTAGCAATAGTAAAAAAAAAAAAAAAAAAAAAAAAGTTAATTTTTAGTGCTCTATCATTCGGCTTAAGTGTCATTTATATAATAGCTATTTGTCACTCTACCTCTTGATAGTATTAATGCTCAAGCTCACCCAGGCGTGCTCAATGCTCATTATTATGCGATGTTGATTTTACAATAAACCCCCGCTCGAGCTCCTTCGACCGCTAATCATAAATAAACAAACGACACACAGGGAATGTCTACTGTAAACACGGTAAAAAAGACAAACTTAAACGGGTGTAAACGTCATTAGCATCACTACGCCGTGACGGTTGATGGACTCAGTGGTGTTGAGGAAAAAAGGGAAGGTCGCCATCGCCAACCAATCCCCCTCCCCACTCGCTCAACACCCAACTGCAGTTTAAATTTTTGTCTTTTTTTTTTTTTAACCAAATACAGTTTCTCAGCAGCCAGAACTTTACAGATGACACTGTAAAATGGAGAGGGAATCCTCTTTGTTACCACGGTTACTGACAGCCATCATGGCTCTTGACATGACTGGTATTTTTAGAGGGGTGCCGAGTGTGTGTGTATGTGGTGGGGGTGTGTAAGGGGAAGGGCCGTGTGTGTGAATGTCTCTCCTGAGACCTGGACGAGTACAAAGCTTTTTGCTGCCAAGTGCTTCATCTTTCCGAGAGAGACGAGCTCTTCAAAGTTACATGAACTGCGTCTGCAAGGGAGAAAGACACAAGTTAGAAGAAAGGCTTTATTTAATGTGATCACATCATTTCAGTGGTACTGTTGGATAAGCCCCGCCCCACCATGAGGCCAACTCCACTCTGGAGCATACAGTGGACCCGAGCTATTCACTGGGGATAGGGACTGGGCCCAACTGCGAAAAGCACCCATTATAATTGCATTGAAAAGAAAAAACATATACAGTGCCATATAAAAAGTATTGACCCCCCTTCTCAAATTCTTACATTTTTGCACAGTTTCCCCATTTTAATGTTGAAGATCAAAAAAATGTACATAGACAAATATAACCCAAGTGAACTTAAAATGCTGTTTTTAAATGATTTCCTTCATTAAGGAAAAAATAAAATTATTCAGTTACCTGGTTCTGTGTGAAAAAGTAATTCCCCACCCCCCAAGTTATGAATTAATTGTGGCTAATCACAATTTTTGGTTAATTTTCACTGAACACACCCAAGCCTGATTACCTCAAGACCTGTTCAATCAAGAAATCACTACAACTGAATCTGTCTCGACAAAATCAAGTCGAATAAAAGATCTAGAAAAGCTGCAACAAAATGACACAATACCCAAAAATCCCCAGTTGAGAAACAAAGTTATTGACATTAGTCTGGAAAGGGTTACAAAAGCGATTCCTAAAGTTTAAGGATTCCAACGACCCATAGAGAGAGCATTATCCTCACATGGAGAAAACTTGGAACAGTGGTGAACCTTCCCAGGACAACTTCGAAAGAACTGCAGGCCTCCCTCCCTTGCCTCAGTTAAAGGTCAAACAAGAACAGTCCAGTTGCCTTTATTCAACCTTTGTGGATTACCGTGACCTAGATGAGTGAGAATCTACAGACATTATGTTAGATGTTAACAAAATTGTAAATGTAAAAAAAAAATAAAAAATAAAAAATATTTGTTTTAATTAATGTCTAACAACATCATAAAAGTTGTTTGTGACATTGTTGCATCATCTCCAGCCAAATGATTTGTTGGCTAGGTGTGAATATTATGGGGCTGGACCAGTTCTGTTCAAAACCGACATTTTGGGGGTGGGGGGGATCCAAGGATTGAAGACACTGATGTACCAACTATGCCACAAGGTGAAGCTATGCGATATTTGTGTTATCATCCACTTGCGTTTTGGAACAACACAATGCCTGGAGGCATATGACTGTGCATGAATCTATGTAAAGGCAGAATTGTCACTATACTAATTACGGGCTTATAACCATCCTAATGTGGTGAATGTAAATAGTATGCAAATTTAAACTTGTCAGTCATGAACTTTACCTTGTTTATTTATCATCCGAATTATATGAAATTACGGTAGTTGTTTGTAGTTTTTACTGGAACAATGAAGTTGGTCATCCATGGAATTTATTTCCCAATGAGTTTTTTGTGGACTGTATTTTCTCCAATGGTGGTTGTCCCTTTAATAGCCCCAATTAGATCGTGGGTGCGTTATAAACAAAAATGTCTCCCTTAGATATTGTAATCAATTATCTCAGTTCAGACAATTGTTCATACAGAGACATTAAATGAACTGCTTATCATGATAATGGAGACAGCGCCTTTAACAGTGATTAGTGTTTCGGGGGACTCTGCTCTAAAATATGTGCATCTATGTTTCTCTTTTGGGGAGCTTATCAGTGGTGCCCAGTCTACCAGGGTGGTTCTTGTTTCTCCCAAATTTCTCCATAATAGTCTTTTATGTTTTAAATGCCATGTGTTTGGATTTGCAGATAAAATCAATGTGTCGTAGGAATGGAACTCCGTTAGAATTCCAGTATTACATTTATTGGACAGGATTGTGCAAGTGTACCCAGTTTACAATTTGGAATGTGGTATTTTAATGTTTACAATACTTGAATGCTAGCATCTGTCCCTTGAGCAATAATGTACAAAGCTTGCTCAGTGAAAATACCTCATGGGCAGGGCTTAGAGAACAGTCAGCTGATTAAATTTCAAAAAAAAAAAAAGACATCAAATCAGTACATAGCAGTATGCGATGAGTGGCAGTACAAAAGGGGCAGCATGAGCCTCATTACAGTCAAAACAGTGAATCGAGCAAAACAAGATCAAGCAAAGACAAAAGCATGTGGAGTCTTTGTCAGATGAAGAGAAAAGCATGAAGATGATGGTGTGAGATAAGATAAGCAACCGCACACGGATGTTGAACACAGGCCACGTGTGGGATGAATCCGCCAGCATAAGGGGACATGCTGTACCTAAAAAGACGCTCTACAAGAAATCCTTGAGAGAGAGGTGTGCAAACGGGTCCTGTCCGGGGGCTCGGAGAGGACTCTGGCTGGAAGGACTAGAGGCCGCCGAGGGCTATTCACAGGAAGACACACACACAGGAAGTAGGAGGGCCAGAGGAGTGGTAAGAGAGTCAGCGCAGAGACGAGGGAAGAGGGGGATGAAATTAGTTTGGACATGTGCCGATGTTGAATCAAATGAGTTGGATAAAAGGAGGAAATTAAATAAGAGAAAAAGTAGATGATGGTCAGTTCGAGACGAGAGCAGAGTCTCGTTCAAACCGCCATCAGCAGTGTTTGCGCTAACTTGGGAACATGTCACAGCATGATGTTTACACACACCGACACCTCAGAGAAGGAGTGAGACGTGGCGCACCCACCTGAGTGCTGGACACTGAACCAAAAGGGTTGGGTGGCCTCATCACAGGCTGGCCATACATCATGGTGGGCGGATTCATCATGCCCATGGAGCCCATTTGTGGAGGCTGAACAGGAGACATGGAGGATTATTTCTCGAACATTGCCATCAAATTACTGGTACTAGAAAAGCTATTTACAGTGTTACTTTGGCTTAAAAGTGACCCCACTTACGGGTTTTTCGAGATACAATTTTTCGCGTAGCAAAAATTTGAGATACGAGCCATAACAAGCAGCTGCTCAGCAGATGGTGAACAATTCTTCAAAACTGAGACCAAGTACTTGTTTCAAGCTGTTTATTGCCAGTCTAAGGTGAAGTTTACTGACAAAGTGAACATAAAACAAATAGTGAATTTAAAACAACCACATCATTTTGCCTTATACGAATGTCCGCTAGCTTAATGCTAACAGACAATGTAAGATGCACTAACAAAACGAGCATCGTTACGTTGTTGTAACCCTTTAAGCCAGTGATTCCCAACCAGTGTGCCGTGAGAGCTCTTCTGGTGTGCTGCGCGAAGTTATCAAATTTCACTTAATTGGTCAAAATATTATTTATTTATAACAAATTATCTTTTTTCATCCATCTATGCCAACGGCATATAAAGAGAGAGAGAACAAATAAATGCTCTTCTATTAGATGGCAGAAAGTGTATAATTGACTTGTGTATCCACTTTGTGACATTTTTGTTTGTTGGTGCCGTGAGATTTTTCAAATGTAAAATATGTGCCTTGGCTCAATAAAGGTTGGGAATCACTGCTTTAAGCAACGGATATTTCAACACAAACATTCCAATAACGCCTGTAGCCAGACATAGCAATGCTCAGTCATATATTCTTTATCCTCTGTGAAATATCTCTAGAATTACTGCAGCTCACTGAGAATTTGTCAGTCTCTTTAAAGTACAGTATATCTATGCCTTATTATGCTGCCCCTGGCGGCCATGGCAGGCACAATGAATTAATCATATGCATAAACTGCTTAAATCTTTACATTCCATTTATGTTATTACTATACATTTTAATAATGTACAATACTGTAGAGTGCTATTTGTGTTATTAAAAAACATTACAACTATTTTTTGGGGTGGTTATTTTGGGGTCCAGAACAGCAATGACACTTCCATTAATTTCAAACAGGAAAGACGACTTGAGACGCGTTTTGAGTTACAACTTTGATCACGAAACAAACTGAACTCATAAGTCACCACTGTAACATGATTTTTACACACACTACTCACCATGCCATAGCCCATCATGCCCGTGGGTGTAGTGGCGGGGAAGGCCATGATGGACGGGGGCTGCGAGGACACAAAAGTCGTTAAAGCACAAGTATATTATCGCCATTTGTGGCTTCAATGTCTCAGGGGAGGCAACGTAGTGGCCTTGTGGTTAGCATGTCTGCCTCATAGTTCTGAGTAGTGATGCACCGAATTGTAGGCCACAGAAAATTTGACAGACATCGGCGAAACAGGATGCGCTTCCCTGGATTTGTCACAAACAAACTTAATTCAGTTTTAAATGTTTTTTTATTAAGGGAGAAAAAAAAATCCAAACCTACATGGCCCTGTGTGAAAAAGTGATTGCCCCCCCAGTTGAAACATAACTGTGGTTTATGATACCCCAGTTCAGTTTCTGTAGCCATACCCAGGCCTGATACTGCCACACCTGTTCTCAATCAAGAAATCACTTAAATATGACCTGCCTGACGAATCAAAGTAAAAGCCTCAATCCTCAAAAGCTACACATCATGCCGAGATCTAAAGACATTCAGTAACAAATGAGAAAAAGTAATTGAGAGCTATCAGTGTGAAAAAGGTTATAAAGCCATTTCTAAAGTTTTGGGACTACAGCAAACCACAGTGAGAGCCATAACCACAAATGGCGAAAACATAGAACAGTGTTGAACCTTCCCAGGAGTGGCCGGTCGACCAAAATTACCCCGAGAGCGCAGGGATGACTCATCCAAGATGTCACAAAAGACTCCACAACAACATCCAAAGAACTGCAGGCTTTCACTTGCCTCACTTAAGGTCAGTGTTCATGACTCCACCATAAGAGACTAGACAAAAATGGCCTGCATGGCAGAGTTCCAAGTTGAAAACCACTGCTGAGCAAAGAACATTAAGGCATCCCCATGCAAATTTCTATTTGCATGGGGACTCTCAAATTCCAAAAACATGCATGTTAGGTCCACTAAAGAGTCCATATTTGCCACAGGTGTGAATATGAATGGTTGTTTGGTTGGTGGTTGGTTCTAAATGTGCCCTGCAATTGACTCGACCAGTCCAAGGTGCACCATGCTTATTGCTCAAAGTAAGTTGGGATCTAATGAGGTAACACTTAAGGAAAATGGATGGATGTTTTAGGGATTTTTCTAGCAGTCTTTCAGTGGTTTTACTTGTTTTTAAGAGTTGCGTGGCAGGGCGAAGCAAATGCTCTGCCGGGTTGCATAAGGCGCACAGGCCCTAGGTTCCCCACCCCTGACGTGTTTGTAAATCACCATGGAGACGGGGTTCCAGGTCGTCGTCGGTGCAGCTTTGGGTTGCCAGTTGGTCCCGCCTGTCATCCTCTTCTCACCAGGCTGACTCCAGTGGATGTCACTGTGGATTAAGGCAGCTTGAGTTAAATGTTTCTAACGTGGCGCTGGTAGACTGCAACCGACCGTCCACAACCTACTTCTTCATGGTGCCGTTACCGATGCCGAGGTCTTGGGAGAATATAGAGCAGAAGTTAGGCATCTACTATACAACAATCACATTATGAATGACTAACATTCATAACTGCATACGTACTACCGACAAGGTTGGCGAGGGAGGAGTCAAGGTCATCCGACACCAGCTTCTCTGGCTGCTGATTGGACGGCAGGTTGGAGCCGGCGAGGGTCGGTTTCAGGATCCCTCCGGCAATATCTGATAAGACAAGATGATCAAATTTATAAATAAAAGCTTGTCTACTAAAGGCAATGCCTTCGTTTATATGCATGTAAGTTTGTTTTTAGAGTCACTACAATGTTTTGAGAACATTTGGTGTTCAGTTTTACTACAACGCAAGTTGAGGTCACTGTCTAAATTGCTATTCGCGCTGACGAACGAATAATGAATCAGAAAACAAATCCTTACTCCTTGTACTATTCTGAAATAAAGATGTAATTGTCCAGCAAACGAAAAATAATTTGATTATTTGAAAACTCACTTGCCCCTTGTTTTAGTCCTGGTCATGTTTTCTTTTTTTGGGGGGGGGGGGTCGCAGATTAGGTCACAAAGCGGGTGCATTTTCCCTCTGGAAAAAGCTGTTGCAAAAATGCTTTTTAGTTTAAAATGGCTAACTTCAACCGTGATCCCTCGCCACTTTGCCGTGGTCTGTTTTGCGCCTCCCTCAGCTCAGTAAAATTTGTAAATCAATGCTGGCTGGTTGGGAACATCTGCTGGATTCTACTAAGCAAGCTAGTTATCTTAGCTGCAGTTAGCGGTGCCTCTCGTCAATACTCTGCCACGATGTGTTGAATGAATCTTGCATAACTTTATCAAATTCATCTGCCGTGGTCGCAGTCTGCCATGAACATTCGTGCAGCTCCTCATCAGACACTTCCTTCTCGTCTCAGGGGAGACGGCACCATGATACACTACAGTGGCTGCTGTACATGCACAGTAAGTTAAAATGGTGGCCGAAGTAAATAAAGGACATGGCCAGATGACTGCTTCATTGCGGTTCCTGTCAGAATAAAATACGTGATTTAATTTGTTTCAATTTGAATGCGAAAATCCTGATGTGGGATTTGTTTTTGTGAGGCAGATGAGCTAACCACATTGTGCTGCCCTATTTGATATACAAAATTATGTAGCTTTTGTGTAACAATTTAATACTCCACCATATTAGCAACTCCTGCGTGATAGCTCACAATGTAGTATCAATTTATGGACACAAGATGGCGGCAAATGACCATAAAATGTCATGAGGACACAGTCACTTCATGACCAGTTCTTGGTTCACGCCTCAAGCCTTACAAAATTATGTGAAGTTGAGTTGGAACATGCGCTCCAGCCCATATTGACTGGAACGTACCACTGAAGCAGTGGAGTGAGTATGAGCTGGCATACTGACTTAAAAAGGGAGGAAAAGGAATGTCCCAGAATTTTTGTTGTTAGATGTTGTGTTGGTCTGTCCATATATTAGCGAGCGAGCTAATTTCTGCTTAAAGGAAACTCCTACAGGATGTGAGTAGTAATTGATTGTACCAAGTGCAATTTAGGTGGGGAACATCAACATATTTGGATTTGGACAAATTTAATGGGTTTTGTCACCCCTCCACAAAGTTTTGCAGAAATTGGTTGTGTATTTTTTTGTTGCCTAATCCAGCTACTAAATAAACACGTAGAAACAATTAAATGACGATTAAACTAAACAACATTTAAAATAAACACGCTACGGTGTCCATGAATAAAACAAATAAATTGCCGACATGTTACATCCTCACCATCAACATTGTGGCTGTTGCTGCCTGTAGCTTTGGCTCCAAACACAGACTCAAAGTCAACTTGGAGACCTCCTGCAGGTGGCTGGGCAGGGGGCTGAGGCGTTGAGTATCCTTAAAGAAGATGAAAAGAAGGCAGCTGCAGTTAAGACAAGGGATGCCTCTCAAACGGGACTCGGTTCTACAAGCAAGGGAAGTCGTCAGCGAACAGTGAAGCGAGAGTCACACGTACACACATACAGAGAGAGCCTTCAATACCTCTGAATAGACCTGCTACAGTAGAGGGCTCTGTGGGGAAAGGAGCCTGGTGTGGGAGGTGCTGAGCAATGGACACTGGGCCACAGAAGGAGTCTGAGACACCACAGGAAGCAGAAAGAAGAAGATCGAGAGGAAGAACCAGAACGAAAAAGTAAAAAGGCATTTCAGGACCAAGGTAAGCAAGGAAGTAGAAAAAAAGGCAGCTAATGTTAATGTTTTAAAAATCACAGAAGTGTGAAATATAGAATGTTATTGTAAATGGGAGGGAAGTAAGTGAGCGAACATTGAAATAAAATGCTTTAGGGGAATTGTATAGGATCCAATGTTTGCAGGACTCAGAGCCTTTGAAATACCTGAGATGGAGTGTTCTAGCCGCACTGTGCATTTGTTATTGGTTGAAATTGACGAGTTTGTGTCAATAAAGGGATTGTAATGATCTATGGAATCAAACATAGTATTGGTAAAAGAAAAACAACTTTAAAGCTCTACAGAAAAACAACCTAGAGCCAAGGGTCATCAAAACGCGGGTGGGGTCATTTTAAAGCAGGTGGGAATTCGGCCTTGACTAAAATCTTGATATAGGAGGAACAAGTTTTCACTGGAAAAGGCAGGATTTTAGTTTCATAGACATAAGAACAACACTGCTAACATTCAAACTACAGCAGTATGGAGGACAAGCAAGCTATGGTCATGCTTCTACACGTACATGAGCAAGAACAATGAGGAAAAACAAAATGAGTCATTACCACAGAACATTTCATGAGCAGATGTCCTAGTGGACAAGCTAACACCGTCTGAAGACACGACAGGTAAGTGAGAGGCATCGACAACGAGTTTTGAGAGGAAAGGGTTAAGGTTTGGCATGGAGTCGTCTCCAACTTCGGCGGAGGTGAAAGGATCTACAGGCAGGCAGAGAGAGAAAGACAGGACAAAATGAAACTGACCAAAAACGAATGGAGAGGAACTGTTGGACGTCAGAAGAAAAGAGCATGCACAGCAAGTCAAAAAAGACAGGTGGCGCTCAAGAGCAACAGTCTACCTGCCCACGCTGTCGCCACGGGGAGCCCTGAAGAGGCGGACTGCATGGGTGGCTGGAACGTCGACTGGAGATCAAACAGGTCGCTCTCCATTTTCACTGCACTGGAAACATAATAGAATGACGAAGAACACATTATGAGCACCCTATTGAGTTAATACAAGATAATGCAGCAAAGGAGCATTAGTAAAGAATGTGATGACTTTTAGTAATCAGTCATACAAGTCAAGAATGCATCTCCAAAGTTTGAGATTTTTCCTTTTCAATCCAATACATGGAGAAAACTTTCATTTGCGGTTCAATGGATAAAAAGGAAACCATCTGGTTTTAATTGACAGGGATGACAGCAAAATATGCAAAATACATCGCAGTGTGTATGCAAAGCAAAGCAAATTTATTTATATAGCACATTTCATACACAAGGTAACTCAATGTGCTTTAGATGATTAAAAACATTTAAAACCGAAAAAAACAAGTACAATTAAAACACCGTACAGTGCAAGAAATTTACCATAATTTCGTGTATAATGCGCATTCCCCCACCCCCCCAAAAAAAATGTGTCACGTCAATAGTGCACATTATACATAGGTATAGGAGAAAATGAAAAAGACTTTCACATTTTATAATCTAGGTTATGAAAAAGCTGTACACTTTCATTCCACTATGCCACTGACCCCTAGAAGTTATGAAAAAGTTGTACACTTTGATTCTAGTATGCCACCTAGAGGTTATGAAAAAGGTGTAGCCTACACTTCCAATATGACAGGGGTGCATATGACTGCATATATGTACAATTGTGCTCATAAGTTTACATACCCAGGGGAAATTTGTGAAATATTGTTACGTTTTATTTTAATTTTATTTTTTAAATATTATAATAAGTGTTTTTTTTTTTTTTTTTTTTTTTTAAATAAATACGACTGATGACTAAACAACAACCACAATTAATTTATTTATGGTTTGTTTAATGATAATGCTTTTCTGAAATGCTTTATAGTTTAATTTGAATCCCACTACAATAAAATGAAATGTGTTTCACCTGGTCCTTCATGTTTTCTTAAAAGAATTGTACACAGTTTACAAATTATTGTTTTCTCATTTACTAAAAAGTAGGGCTGTGTATTTCAAAGTAAGAGCAAGTAAGTAAGTATTATGTGGACAAATAAAGTGCTTAACTTCAGAATCATTTGAAAAAACAAACAAAATACAGATAATACTTCATGTTTTGATCATATGGGTAGAAGCACAATCATGCATTGTAAAAATGCATTATACATAGGTTGAAGGGATTTCGAGAATTTTGAGGTCAACGTTGAGGGTGCACATTATACATGAGTGCGCATTATATAATTTGTAATTCAAAGAATACACAAAAATGGTCAGAAATAGCCATATCCTTAATGTCAATTGATAGAATTTCAACACCCTTAGAGATGACCAGGTCTAAGATGTGACCTTGAGTATGGGTTGGGCTCTTAATATGTTGAGAGAGGGCAAATGTGTCTAGTACAGCAGAGTTCTTTAGATTTTTTTTCCCTGTTATTGTCAACATGAATGTTAAAGTCTCCCGTTATGACAAAATAGTTGTAGTCCGTACAAATAACTGACAGCAGTTCTGAAAAATCCTCCATAAATTTTCTATTGTATCTTCGAGGTCTATAAATTATTACAACAATAACCTTTGAGTCACCTTTAACTAAAAAACAGAAATATTCAAAAGCGCTAAAATCCCCCAGTATAATTTCTTTACACTGAAATAACGACCTAAAAATAACAGCAATACCACCGTCTTTTTTCCCTATTTGACACTTGTTCATAAAAAAAATTACTGGTGTTGCCTCATGGTATTACACCTACTTTCTGTTAACCAAGTTTCATTTAGTAACAAAAAGTCTAGCTCATTGGTTGTAATGATGTCATTAATAAACTGATTTATTACCCACTGACCTGATATTGAAAAGAGCTAGTCTCGCAGAGATAACTTGAGACAATGGTTTGATAGATTCACATTTCATCCTCACTTAGTTTGTACTTCTACTTTTTTTGTGCCATATTTCTTTGACCAACTTTCGGTCCCTTGTCATTACAGAGATGAAAAATGCCTGATCTCCATAGGGATCTGATTTATTCTGGAAAAGACCCCGCAGATAGTCAGGTTCGCATATAAGATTCTTCATGGGTGGCGCTGGGGCCCTTCGCATCTTAGTGGCCGGTGGTTTCAGGCGAGGGGGGATGAGAGAAAGATATTGGCGTGGTGTGGACTGGACTCCAATATTGACAATAGCCTTCAACCTGTTCGTTAGACCTAACATGGCATTTAGGCTAGTAGAGAGTGGGTTTTGGGTTGGGCTTGGTTCCAATGGGGCAGGAAGGGGTGTGGGAGATTGAAATTGCTGGCTCAACAAGCCGTGTCAACAAGGCCAGTGTTTCCTTTTCGGAACATGGAACATCTTTGCATAATTACATCCACACAGTCACTGTTTAATGAAAATATATATCCAAACTGTCTTTTTTTTGGGGGGGGGGGGGGGGGGGGGGGGGGTTGCTTATATAAAATCATAATAACAATGACTGTTTTTCCAGATAAAAAACGTTTTAACCAAAACAAACTTTTTTGTTGCTTTCCAAACAAATTTGGAGATGCATGCTTTGCATTGGATAGAAACAATAGTATGTACAAAATAAATGAATAATGAGATACATGCTTCTTATAGGACATTGATATGGTACAGTGCGTAGGGTAGGGTTGCACGATCGTAATCGCGATGTACGTGCGCAATCGTCACATCGCAGGATCAGCTACCATGTTGGCGTACTGTACTATAGTGACTCAACTGTAATATTAAAAGTGACCAGCAGAGGGACCTGTTTGAACATGCACAAAGATTAAAAGATGTACACATGCTACAGTTTCTAGTTTGCTGTCCAGAATAAAACTAGGCAGGGCATCTGCCTATGCTCGGGGTGCATCCAGGGACACTGCGTAAATGGGAGCGAATGTGTCCTTTTGTAATACAGTAGATACAGGACGTCCTCGAGTTACAACGCACTCGACCTACGACGTTTCGACTTTACGACGCCGTGCCTCGTCCGCCATTTTGTCACAGCACCATAGTGTTTCTGCTTAGCTAGTGCAGAGTGCGTGTTTGTGTGGCGGGAGTATCTTTTCCTTTTTCACACTCTCAGCAGTTATGGTAAGTACAGCATGTTATTTTTTTATTTTAATGTATTTTAGTTTCTTTACACGAAGTGTTAACCTTTCCTGCTACTGTCACCTACACCGTGGTCGGGAGACGCACGGGTTAACTCCCTTCTCTAGTTGCACAGCTGAGCTGGGTGGCGGCAACAATAAAAGCACAACGCACCAATTTGCTGCTTTAATGGCTTTATTAGCTCCTCTGCACATTCGACGTCAACGGGTCCTCCGCTAATCGCTACTCTTCCCCGGTCGCAGTCACTACACTTGCCACTGTATACACTCGCACCGCCGCGCACTCCTTCCTCCTTCACATTTTTTTTTTTAACAGTCAATCAGAGCTGCGCAGAATGCAAAGTTAATGTCCTTTAACCATTGTTCCTGTCATACTGTGTTGCATGTTTTATTAGCACATTAAGGTAAAAAGGTACAAAGGTTTTAATGCCTCATTTAAAAAAACAAAACAAAAAACACCTTTCAAGCAACAAGTTTTTTTTCATGTTTTTGAGATTGCACGGTGAACGCTGCAGCTGGCTCCTAGTGTGGACTGAATGGGTGGCAACAATGGGGAAATGCCGGCATTTTGAGGGTAATAGCCTGTCAGCAATATTGATAAAAAAAATAAAGAAAAAGAACTATGAACTAGCTAATTTTTGGACCGGCGAACTTAGTTCAAAATTTTGAATTAGGGTCTATGAGCTGAAGTTCTTCATTTTAGGAATTATGTACTGAACTTTGAACTAGTTTGCGTAGAAAATGAACTTTCCCAACACGGATCCTCTAGTATTACACATTGCAGGTTTAAAAAAAACAACAAAAACAAAAACACGCAATGTCTTTTTTTTGGGAGAGACTACATCTCTTGGCTGGCTTGGAAATGCCTCGGGATCCCCCCGGAAGAGCTGGACTAAGTGGCTGGGGAGACGCAAGTCTGGGCTTCCCTGCCTAAGCTGCTGCCCCCGCGACGCGACCTCGGATAAGCAGGAGAAAATGGATGGATAGATCGATAATTTCTGATGTAACAGACAGTGGCTGAAAAAGCAAAGTTTGCAGTCATTTTAGCCACCGGTGATCATCATAGTGTCTGAACGGTGGACAGAACGTCGCTTTGAATGCTTGGCCGCCACAAGTTTCTACGCTAGCAGACGCTGTGATATGGAACAATCACAGCCAAGGTGTTTTCCATATTTAAATTTGGGAAGATGAGCGATTCAATCTGAGCAGACCTCATTTACATGGCAGAATAGACCAGCTACAAGAGCTCGAAAAAGGACATTTTGGGCATTTCCAACCAAAATTATCATGCAAACCTGATGAAAGGCCTCTCGCCCCAAAGGATAAGAAGATGCTGGCTTTTCATAGGACAGCGATAAAATGTAATGCGTCATATCTATAGCAGATTCAATTGCAGTTTATTCATATTGTCTGTTTGCAGCTCCATCTACAATTTAAAGTAAGGTACCCGTTGGAGCAGCTTGGTGTGGAGAAGAGATCGATGGCTGGAGCCGTGTTAATAGTGCCCCCTGTGGTAGTGATGGGCGACGTATCTGTGGTGGCGAAGGAGGGCCTCTTGGAGAGCTCCTTGAGCCTCTGTTCCTGCAGTAGGAAGGAAGCACACAAAGATAAAGCAGACAGGCAAGAGAATGCCTCTTGAGATCAGGTCGGCTAAATGTAGTCACCTTCAGCGCTTTGAGTCGGGCCTGCTCTTCTTCCAGTGCTGCCTGCTTCTCCCGCTCGTCCACTTTGGTGAAAGACATTCCCGTGCTCGCCAGCGACGACACGGCATTGGACAGAGTGCTGGCCCTATGGGACAGACAGACTCACACTGGGATGCAGGCAACGCGGCATGGTGGTCCCAGAGGCACGGACAGTGACCGACGAATTAACATACCTGCTGGCTGCCGTGGAGTCTTTCACCTTCTTGCCCTCTAAAGAGGCCAAATGCTGCTCCAGAGCTTCCAGGAGACTGCTGGGAGCCTGTCAAGTTGAGAAAACAGTCAGCATGCCACTCACACACCGCATGACCGTGTGTGTGTCTGTATACATCAACACAATGAAAGACAGTGGTGGGCAACCAAGCAACAACAATATAAACCACACTTTTTATACAGTGGTACATCCAAAGTCAAAGAGCTTAAAAGAAAAAAAAAAAAACCTTAACACTGAATTGTCAAAACTGTCATGGAACCTCACTAGATCTCATTTCAGCCAGAAACAAAGGATTAACCAAAACTACCCAAGAGAACAAGAATGTCTGGAAGATACCGTAAATAAGTGGAATCACAATACTTTGGCCAGCAAGTATTCAAAGGTTACTTTTATTTTGGTAGGTTTTTACTTCTGTTTTTATCCACATTGTCACCGACTTAATAGAACTCCAAACCAGAGTCGGTATTGACATTCTTTTGAAAAAAGGACTGAATCATAGCTATCATATGCTTGTCACACAATTAATATTGTAAAAAACAGTTAAAACAGAGGCAGCACAGTGAATAGTGCTTGGAATGTCTGCCTCACAGTTCTGAGGTTCGTGTTAAGAATCTCAGCTCTTCTCTCTGTGCTTACGTTGGGTTTCTCCTCGTATTCTGGATACCTGCCCCAAAAATGCATGTTAACCATTAATAAGTGTGAATGGTTGTTTGCCTATATGTGTACTGCGATTGACTAACAACCAGTCCTGTGTGTACCCAACCTCTTGCCAAAGTAAGCTTTGATAGGCTCCAGTTTACCCGTGACCCTAATGAGGAAAGTGCTACAGTAAATGTATGTTACTTGTTATATTTAATAATAATACTTATGTACAGTGCCTGTACAGTAAAATGTTTTACGATGGCGACAGTTTGGACTTGAAATGATTCCAAATATAACTGATCATGTGAAATGTAGTTTTGAGTCAACCTTAGTAGTACCACTGTATATAATTTTATTTTCTGTGACTTGTAAGCTCAACAGAGTTGTAGTCACCCACCAGTAATGCACAAATGACAGCATTCCAGCCATACAGTTACTGTGCATGAGAGTAACGTGTATGGGATGACGCACTGTACTGCGGCACGTTCAACAACCTACGGCGGGTTGTTGAAACGGACCACAACTAAGCACAACAGGGCAGCCAGTTTTCAGCAAATGAGCTACTCTCATTACTCTGATCTATGAGGAAAAAGTCACCACATGGATACGTTTTTTTTCTCCTTTCGGCTGTTTGACACGATCACGTGGGAGACATTGCGGAGGCATGCAAAAAGACACCACCAGCGAAGCAAGTCAGACACAGAAGAAGAGTGAAATGATAGTACTTACACAAACTGTGAACTAAAGTGGAAAGATAAGGGGAGAATACAGAATATAAAGGTGGTGACAGTAAGGAAAGAAATCCATTTGAGCTGAACAGCAAATAAACCGCCGACAGCACAGCACCTGCAGTACAAGTGTGTGTGTGTAACCTTAACTGTCAATGTGCAACTGCGACTACACTGCAAACCTTTGTGTGGACTTGGCACCTTTATTTACTGTAAAAGGAGGTGCTGAAGAAGAACAGGGTAGAAAGGAAAGCTTAGAGAAAGACAAAAGGCCATGAAAGAGAGCACCTCCTGTGGAAGCATGCACTCGAGAGGGAAAGCATGCAAAATGCAGAGAGAATCTTAAATGCTCATAGGTTGCCAAAAAAGTTGGTCAATATTGAAAGAGACATTTCAAATGTGATTGTTTTGCTACTTAACTTTCATTGTCGTTATACGTACGGCAGAAACCTCAGTAGGTACACCTGCAATATCCAGTAAGCGCAATACAAGAGCTGTACTGAATATGTTGCCTGTAACACTGTCCGAGAAGGGCTTAATCTCGCACTCTAATGCTTATTATTGTTGATGTAGTCCGCAGTGGTGTAGAACCAGCCGGCATCACACAGACCTGTTTCTAATAGGGGGGTCCCGATCCCATCTTTGAGATCAGAAACCTGTCAGATGTCAGCAAAAAACGAGTATCGGATTAGACTGGATCTAAAATCTCAGATTTTACCACTTTCATACAAGCAGTCTATTCCATGCTCCGCTCCAGCACTTTTATCCAGCAGCGCCCGGGCGGCATGCAGATCCCACGTGATCACAACATGTTGCTAAGGTGCTAACATAATAGCAAGGAGTAAATGTGAATGTTGCTTGGTTTAAGTCGTTTATTGACACTCCAGTTTAAGTTCACTGTAAAACTAAACTCACATAACCAAATAATTACACCTATTAAATGTTCAAATAGATCACAGCCTTTGTTTTTTCGTTTTTGTTCACAAAAATTGGTAGCTCAAAGCTAACAAACAATGAATCAAAACACCAGTGACAAATCAACAAAAATTTGCATTGAACTTGACACTTATCTCTTAAATCAGAATCATTTTTATTTGCCAAGTATGTCCAAAAAACACAAGGAATTTGTCTCCGGTAATTGGAGCCGCTCTAGTACGACAACAGACAGTCAATTGACAGAGAACACTTTTGAGACAAAGACAAATAATGAATATTGGTACACAAATGCTCTGTACACAAATACAACCCCAATTCCAATGAAGTTGGGACGTTGTGTTAAACAAATGAAAACAGAATACAATGATTTGCAAATCATGTTCAACCTATGTTTAATTGAATATACTACAAAGACAAGATATTTAAATGTTCAAACTGATAAACTATTGTTTTTAGCAAATAATCATTAACTTGGAATTTTATGGCTGCAACACATTCCAAAAAGCTGGGACAGGGTCATGTTTAGCACTGTGTTACATCACCTTTTCTTTTAACAACATTCAATAAACGTTTGGGAACTGAGGACACTAATTGTTGAAGCTGTGTAGGTGGAATTCTTTCCCATTCTGGTCTGATGTACAGCTTCAGCTGTTCAACAGTCCGGGGTCTCCGTTGTCGTATTTTACGCTTCATAATGCGCCACATATATTCAATGGGAGACAGGTCTGGACTGCAGCCAGGCCAGTGTAGTACCCGCACTCTTTTACTACGAAGCCACGCTGTTGTAACACGTGCAGAATGTGGTTTGGCATTGTCTTGCTGAAATAAGCAGGGGTGTCCATGAAAAAGACGTTGCTTGGATGGCAGCATATGTTTCTCCCAAACCTGTATGTACCTTTCAGCATTAATGGTGCCTTCACAGATGTATAAGTTACCCATGCCATTGGCACTAACACAGCTCCATACCATCACATATGCTGGCTTTTGAACTTTGCTTCCATAACAATCCGGATGGTTCTTTTACTCTTTGGCCCGGAGAACACGACGGCCACAATTTCCAAAAACAATCTGAAATGTGGACTTGTCAGACCACAGAACACTTTACCACTTTGCATCAGTCCATCTTAGATGAGCTCGGGCCCAGAGAAGCCGGCGGCGTTTCTGGGTGTTGTTGATAAATGGCTTTTGCTTTGCATAGTAGAATTTTAAGTTGCACTTACGGATGTAGCGCAAAACTGTATTTACTGACATTTGTTTTCTGAAGTGTTCCTGAGCCCATGTGGTGATATCCTTTACACGATGTCGGTTTTTGATGCAGTGCCGCCTGAGGGATCGAAGGTCACGGGCATTCAATGTTGGATTTCGGCCTTGCTGCTTACATGCAGTGATTTCTCCAGATTCTCTGAATCTTTTGATGATATTATGGACCGTAGATGATGAAATCCCTAAATTCCTTGAAATTGTACGCTGAGGAACATTGTCCTTAAACTGTTCGACTATTTTCTCACGCACTTGTTCACAAAGAGGTGAACCTTGCCCCATCGTTGCTTGTGAATGACTGAGCAATTCTGGGAAGCTCCTTTTATACCCAATCATGGCACCCACCTGTTCCCAATTAGCCTGTTCACCTGTGGGATGTTCCAAACAGGTGTTTGATGAACATGATTTGCAAATCATTGTGTTCGGTTTTTATTTATGTTTAACACAACGTCCCAACTTCATTGGAATTGTACAAACAGGCAATATAACAATACTCTGGTATATATTCTTCAAACTGTGAAAAACAGTCGACCGTGACTGCAAGTGTGTGTCTCATTGCGTGTATAACACTCGCCCCCCGCCGAGGTCAACACATGCACAGAAGGAACAGCGATTTTCAATAAAACTAAACCCCAGTCGCAGCATGAAGTTTAAAACTGAATTGCCGCACGTGGAAAAAGCAAATGTTCCCACCATATATGAAAAGTAAAAATAAATAAATACATTTTTAAAACAAAACTGAATTGAACTGTTATTTTCCACTTTAAAAATATAATTTGTATTCAAGATTTGAGATTATTTTTCATGGTTTTCTAATTTATTATTTTATATAATCTATTCAAATAGGGAATATGCTTATGTTTAAGTTAAGCAGTGGTTATGTTGCAATTTAAATATTTTTATTGAAGTTATTTTTCAACATTTCCTAATATATTTTTTATTTAATTCAATTGTAGTACATTCTTAAAGTTACTTTATGTAACCCATTGGTTAATAAATGGGTGAGTTTTCCCCATACCCACTGTTGCTGATTATTGTTCTCTGAGTAATATCACTTCACTTCATCAAGCCTTTTCTAACATTCCATAATACAAAAAAAGGACGTATGATTATTGCTGATATCGGATCGGTATCGGCCAAAATTCAAGGCTGCAATATCTGTTTCTGATCGGAAGTGAAAAAGTTGGATCAGGACATCCCTAGTTTCTAATATTGTGGTCAACTCATTTTGCGAGTGAAATATTGGAACTGGCTGTCTGTGGGATGCAGTGCAGAGGCACAAAGAACAATATATATATATATATAAATTATACATGCAACAATGCCCGTCTAACTGTGTCAAAACAAAAGCATGAGCTACTGTAGTTGTAAAGGCAGTTTTTTTCCTTATACAGCTCTTTTACTGGATCTCCTTTAAGCATGTGTAACAAATGTAGGTAGTTAGTGTATACATCAGTATGTCATTTTATTTATTTATTTGTGTTGTTCTCAGACAAGGGGGAGACAGAGAGCGAGAGAGATCGAGAGAGCGAGAGAGAGAGAGGGCGAGCGAAAGAGAGAGACCAGCTTGTAAACTTACCTGGGAAAGGTCTGGAATGTCTCCTCGGTCAATGCCCACCTGCTGTTAGAGCACAAAGAAAGCCAAATTAGTTTTGTTATTTTACCTCCCTGCGTGGGAGTCAACTACCAACTTGCAAAACAATGTACCTCGGCTACTTTGAGGAACTCTGATATCCGGGTCATTCGGGTGAGGAACTTCTTGTAGATGTCCAGCCCTTCTTTGCACTGGGTTTTCTTCATGTCAAAGTATTTCTCTGTTTGGTGACAAAATGCAAGAATTCCACATTGGTGTGATTATCTGGAGGAGACTAGGAGGATTTTTCTTACCAAGCAGGTTGATGATGCCTTCATTATAGGCAGCAAATAGCCTGATGGAGTCTTTGAAGAGGAGCATAAAGGCTGCATTGATGACTCCATTGGTCAGCTCGTTGGCATTTACCTGTGGGAAACCAATGAGCCATAGTTTAAATAAACACATATGCCTTACATTTATCTTTTTGTGGTGATAGGGTCAGATAACACATCTAGCAGGAGCTTCATGCACAAGCCCCCCCTTTTTTTAAGCTGCAGCACCATGGGGGGCTTCACCGCCAACTCACATTGAAATCAAGGAGGGCGTCCATCTGGTTCTGAATAATGGGGACGGTCTTGAGCAGCTTCTCTGTATTCATGGTCCTCATGATGCCATCCACTCTGAGGACATAGGGGAGAGTCAGCAGACACACACAGTAAGACAACGACATAAATAGTAGCCTCTGCTCTAATTTGTTACTGTGTGCGTTGTCCACTTGAACAAATCAACACCGTTCTTCAAATAGATTCCTGATTAATTGTTGGCTCTACTGTAGCCCCTTTTACACTGCCTGTAAGTGGTGGCATTCTTCCATGTCGTCGTCCTGTTTAAACAATATCGACATGGAATATGGGGACGAGGACGACCTGGCGATTTTCCGCCTTCCGAAGTAGTATTGATGGTCAATGGTGTCCTGCAATAATTCACATTAGCTGAGGGCTCCACCACTAAAGGCGTCTTTATACTCGCCCGGACGGCGACCGCACTGACGTCACTGCGGCTGTCCCATGCGTAGTTTGCCTTTATACTCTAGTGCAACCCACGCGCGGTGTTTTGAAAGTGTGCTGCAGTTCTCCTCCAAGTCAGGGGTGTCGCTATGGCTGGTATTGGATAGGACACCACAGGGTGGAATTTCCTCTGCATTTTTTTTTGCCATTACCGATAGCCGTTTTTACTTTCCTTTAGGTAACACGGCACAAAGCAACAACAATGGCAACCGCGACAGAACAAATGGACCTAGATGACCAGATGATACGTTTAATTATGCTGCAAAATCGATCGAGAAGGCGGCGACCTAGATGGTATGTAGAACCAAGGGGCACGCTGGTACGTCATCACAGCATGTGACTAAAACGGACCAATCACGAGTGTGATCTCTGTGGCGTTCGACGTGCAGCAACTATTTTTGTCGGGTGCGCGGCAAACTACGCAGAGGTGCTGCATGGGGCAATTCGTCGGTCACGTGATGCAATGCAGGCGTTGTCGGCCGCGCGACCGCAGGAGTGTAAAGAGGCCTTAAGAGTTGTAACAGTTTGGTTGGGCGTCACTGGCTGGGCCACCTGTTCCAGACGGTCGGGATCGGTGGGTTTGGTATTCCCAAGAAGCAGTCTTGTATTTCTGATTTTATTCACTGCTGACTATATAGATCATTGCAATTAATATTTCATTGAAATATTTCATATTTGTGGGGAAAAATATTTAAAAAAACATGAATATTAAGGTGTCTCCATGGTGTCCGACTGGTTAGAACTCTGCCTCACAGTTCTGAGGACTGAGGTTCAAATCCCAGCCTCGCCTGTATGGAGTCTGCATGTTCGCCCCGTGCCTGTGTGGGTTTTCTCCGGGTACTCCGGTTTCCTCCCACATCCCAAAAGCATGCGCGGTAGGTTGACTGAAGACTCTAAATTGCCTTTAGGTGTGTAAGTGAGTGCGAATTATTGTTTGTTTATATGTGCCCTGGGATTGGCTGGCAACCAGTTTAGGGTGTACCCCGCCTCTCGACCGAAGATAACTGGGATAGGCTCCAGCACGCCCGTGACCCTAGCAAGAATAAGCGGTACAGAAAATTGATCGATGGATGGATGAATATTACAGTACTAAAAAAATGCATTTGCACAAATAAAGCTAGCTTGACAATATTGAAATTGCATGCTATCAATACGGCTAAATAAAAAACAAGACAGTGTTTCGGATTTCATCATGGTTTTCTGTACTTTGCAATTTGCTGTGGATCAGACTACAAGACAAATTTGGTCTTTCCCGATTGCACTACTACTGGCATAAAATCTTGCCGTATCTCGGTCAGACAGTGGCAACACTACACGACATGCATTCCGATATTCCGCATCCCGTTTTTTAGGATCACTGGGCTTTATCTTGTCAAATCAAACACCGTCGGAGAGGCGGAACCGGAAAACGTGTAACTGGTCAACGTGACCGGATACACGTTACCATGGCGACGATAATGTACCAATGTATTGTGTGTGTGTGTGTGTGTGTGTCTGGGGGGATGAGGAAAAACGTGGTGGTCGTCACCGGTGCTCGGGAGAGACGTTCATTTAAGGATTGCTTGAGGTATGTTCACGTATTTCTAATACGATACGGCTCGCAAGCAGGTAACAAAACGTTATGCAGCCAAGCAAGCTACTGCTAGCACTAACGGTTGTACATAGACATGGTGGCGTTCTGTGAAATCATGCTCTAAAGCTTCGGTTGGTTTGTGTGCATGAATAAATGCTGACAACAGCGACCAAGTATATTGACAATGGCAAGCACGGAAAGCGAAGCGCCGGTCATAATACGCAATTCTATTGGTCGGCGTCGAGGTGCGCTGTCGGAGAGATGTCATTGATACGTCACACTTCACGGAAGATAAAAAAAAATAAAAATAAATAAATAAAAATCATCATCATCATAGACTTTTGGCGTCGTAGGGCTATAAATTGGCCCGAAGAGTTGGTCGTGGATTATGTCACACTACAAGAAGTTCTGTTGTTCCCGACAAAATATGTCAGGGCCGATCTAGGGAATTTGGTGCCAATATCGGGGCGAAAATCCTGTAGTCTGATCTAGGCATAAGGAGGACTTTATTCAAAAAGGGACACTTTCAAACTGCAGGATACAAGAAAATCACTTGTCTTACCCTCGCTTAACTTTGGTGAAGTCAAAGGCAACCTGTCTGTACGAAACAGCTTTCTCGTTCAGGTATCGACTGTACCTCCGGATAAACGTAGACATGTCATACCCTGGAATGAACAAATGGACGTGCATCACGTCGTACAAAATGATAGTTTGATAAGTAGCATGAGTGAGGTGTTAATGTTACCTTGCAGGCCACTTTTGTCCAAGAAATTACTGAGGTTGAATAATGTGTTCCTCGAAGCCAGGTACTGCACAAAACGCTGCAAAAGGGAGGTGGGAGTTGGGAGGAGGGAAGGGAACATCACTATGAGGTATTAATCTAATCATACATACAATCATAATCTTCTTGACATCCGTGACCTGTGTTCCAGTGAGATTATCTGACATGGCGTGTGTGTGTGGGTTAGTATTTGAGTGCGTGTGGGGCTCACTTCGTTGCCATACACCATAAGGTGGTGTGTGGTGATCAGTGACTTGAATACGACGACCCAGCTGGTGTTGGTGGTCCTCTCAAACAGCGAGTCGGCCAGTTGAGGAATGTTCACGTTCATCTCGTTGGTGCAGTGGATCAAGTCTGACACGGAAACAAATGATTGTGATATGCGATCGTGTGCATACTGTTTCTCTGTTTTTGTTTAACGTCATAAAGAAGACCACAAATAGTGCTGATGCAGTGAACCGTGACAACATCCGCGTGCTGCGTAAAAATAACCCGAGTTAGGATTTCCATGGGGTCTAAATGACGCAAGTGTTGGTTCCCGAGGTGCTGACGGCACCTCTAATATTTTTGTCTTCATCTACAATTAGCAAGGTGACGTTATGCATTTCCAAACATGTCCATGCGCAGACCAACACCTGCTGCAGACTATGAATAAACAGTAGTGACCACAGTGGTGAGGGACAAGCTGAGTTTTACATGCCTCGCCCCATTAAGCTCATATATATAGTAAGACATGCAAGTGCATGTCACTTGCAAGTAGGGTTGGGCATCGAGAATCTAGAACCAATTGGAACCGGGACTAACGTTTCGGTTCTCCCGGAAACGTTCAAATTACAAAATTTCAGTTTTGATGCCTAGTCCTCCAGCCGTGAAGAAGAAGTGGCGAAAAACAACGAAGAAGCGTAAACCAACGAAGAACAACGCGCACAATGACATGCTTGTGCCCAATGGCGGCGGCGAGGAAGTGTGTGTCTTAACTTTGTTAAAATAAATGACCATTCGCCTCAGTGCAACACTTGGAACAAGATTATATTGTGCAAAGGAAACTTCCACGATGTGTAGCGTCTGACGCGCTCCGAGCCCAACCCTACTTGCAAGAATAAAATTCTAATGCAAATACAGTGGAGCCTCTATTGACTCCACTGTATTTGCATTAGATTTGATATATATATTGCATTATATATCAAATTTTCTGTACAGGTGCACCCCTAAAGTAGCACAAAATTGAGTTTGACAAACAGTCTTTGCATTGCACATGGCGTGATGAAAGACCTCTCTCAAATCTTCCAAAAACAAAAATGGTGAGCAGAGTATCAAACCCAAGGGCAGAGAACCAAGCTGTGGTACCGAACAGCACAAATTGCAAATTTAATTTACATTCATCTGCAAAAAGGTGACCACTCATTTGTTACAAACCTCAATTCCAATGAAGTTGGGATCTTGTGTAAAACGTAAATAAAACCAATGGAATGATTTGCAAATCCTTTTCAACCTATATTCAATTGAATACAACACAAAGACAAGATCTTTAATGTTTAAAGTGATAAACCAAGGATCTCGTTTGATCTGCGTCCTGCGTCTGAGACACACAAAAATTAGCAGGGACACAAAGTACGATCAATCTGTGTCTTAGGACGCAGAGCTATAGCTTAGTACTCCGCCGTGGTGCTGGAAATCTGTTGTATGAATTTTGTTTTCGACGAAGACAGAACTGGAGTGCAACTTATTTGGTCACATATGCGCCCTAAATTCTGAATTGTGCGGCAGAAGGGGGAGAGAGAAAGAAAAAAAGTGCGTACAGCTTCCCAGTCATTTGAGGAATAAAAAACATTTCTACGACTTGAAAGCAGGCACATGACACCCTTTATGGTCTATAAACCAATCAGAGATAGTGAGACCCTCCATCTGATTGGCCATGTGAATGTGTAGGTGCGTGTGTGTGCGCACACGCGCTTTTGAAATGCGGGGGCTTGCGTACACAAAGCAAAATTTTCTGACAGCGAGCCGGTCGCCGCACAGTTACGGAAAGTTGAGCAGCACAAATGGAATTAGTTCCAAAGCCTAACGCCACCGCAACAATGTGGGAACATTTTGGATTCAAGCCAGACGAACGCGGCCATCCCTCTAACACCAACGAGCTGGTATGTCAAATTTGTATTAAGTCGCAACAAAGACAACACAATTTGAAACCTCAAAGTGACCAAACCAAACTTAAACACACCCGCCCCACCCAATTCCTTCAGCTGGGAACAAAAAACACAGTGGGACATTTCACATTTGTCATCAGCTTGCAATTATGGAACTCTTTGCCCAACAATGCAAATTCAAACGTGACAGTGTATATGGTGCATGTATGCTCATATACAGTTTGACGTTACGAGTGTAAGAGATGCAGCAATTTAACGTTGATAAAGCGGCGTTTAAAGAAAGCCTGCAGACTTTTATAAGCAATACAAATCTTGAATCAAATCAGGCAGCTTTGATCTATTTGTTGTTATTAATGTTGCTACTTGGCACTTTTTCTTAACCAATTGGAAACTAATATATCATCCATTACTCCATTTTCCTCCGCTTATCAGAGGTCGGGTCGCGGGGGCAGCAGACTCAGACTTCACCGCAACCACTTTTTGACATAACCAGACCACCAAATAAGAGAATCCGACCACAAACATCTCATTAGGCCAATCACGATGTTGTTTTTGTCAAGAAGACACATTTTCCCAAAAACTATCACTATAAACGATAGATGTTTTTTAATGTCTCTGAAAGCATGAAAAATAATGCCCGCCCTCGAGCAGCAAGACTGTTGTTGGTCTGCTGAAGACGAGCCCTTCACCTGTCAATTAAATATATGTTGACATTCGCTGTAGTCAACAGGGTTATGCCACACACTTTCAGTTGTAAGGGCTGATCCCGTCTCTTCCAGTCTGTTGATCTCTACACTAAATGACTGTACAGGGTTTCCCACATTTACATTTGTGGCGGGCCGCCACAATCAAATTTTGGCTGCCACACATGGAGTTTGGCTTTCCCTGTGCTGAAATTGTTCCGCGATGTGCTCTTTTTGTGTGTCTGTTAATGATCCATCCCACCGATTTCCTTTCTGATACGATAGTGAAAATGCAGTCCCTCAAATGACTAAAGTAGCAAAAGTATCCATACTTATTTTTCTCCTGGTATCACCAACATCAACGTTTCAGACAGTATCGATCCTTTCCCACGCCAGTGACGCTGCTCCAGCCAGCGTAATGGCGTCTCGTCACAGCACAGTCTGTGGTGTTTTTGTTTGTATTTGTGTGTATTTTCGCTTGGAAACACCACTCCATGTTCGGTAAAGCCTACGTACAGTCGTCAGGACCTTTTGAGTTGAGGCCGCGATAAGACTATAACAGGAAGCGAACCAAAGCTGCAGCGCCGAGCATGGCGAGTCCTCCCCCACGTGTAACTCAACTTTGTTGACTTTGTCCACAATTATACAGTTTTAAAGTTATACAAATGATCTTTGTGAAACAAATAAGGTTATATATGCAGCTGTTAAGTCTAATTAATGTCCACCGTTAATATAAGACAACGGCAACTCAGCGTCCCACTTCAGTTCATATTGCCACGTAAACCCAAAAGTTCCTCATGAAAATAATTTTGAAAAGAGTTTCAACAAAAACATTTACTTGTAATTTTATGTACAGTACGGCATGTTATGAAAACAACATTGCTGTCAAAAATCAAGCTCTGCTCGTTTAACAAATAAACATTTAATTTTCAAATTACACATTGTTTTTCCCTGAATCTAAAACCCCATGTATGCTGATATTAAATTACTTATGCTGTCTTTACTTTAATTTAAGTCATTCATTTATGAAAAGTAAAAACAAAAAAACAGTAAATCGAATACATGAAAACACATGCCTTTTGTTATGCTTTGCTCATGCTTGTTTCCATTGTCTTTTAAAATTATATAAAACACGACTTGTTTAGTCAGGCACTGCTTGTTGCAGACAAACTTCATATTCATAGTGAAATATTTTGCAGCTAAAACTCAAGTCACTGTGAATCTTTATTATATACAAAGCTACGGTATGCCAATTACTTTAGACTACACACGTCATGCACGGTCCAGTGCTACCAATGGAAAAGTTAGTGTAGAGCCTGTAAGTGTTTGATTTTACATGATTACTTTCTTTGTAATCTTCCATCCATTTTCTGTACCGCTTATCCTCACTAGGGTCACGGACATGCTGGCGGCTATTCCAGCTTTATTTATCTATTTATGTTTATTTAAAGAGATTTTAGGTTTTTTTTTTTTTAAATATTTAAATTTGTAAGATATTTGGTAAGTGTTCATTAAACCCCTCCCGACCAAAAAAAAGACGGCCAGCCGCCGGATACCCACCATCACAAATAGAATCTGGTCCTGTGGTAAACACTGCTGTATTCACTCAATGCACACCGAAAATCTAGCTGAACGAGTCCTATCATTAAAGCATATTTGTCAACATTAATACCAGAGTTCAAAATAGACCATCGTTTAATGCAAGGCTTGGCAAACTACGGCCCACGGCCCATCCGGCCCCTTGATCATTTCAAGCCGGCCCGCCAAAGTTTAGTACAGAATCGCCCAAACCATATCAAAATCATGGCTACAGTCATTTGACCTTGTCCTGTAATGCGCAGTGGTTCCACCAGGTTGTGCTGTAATACCAAGTGGTGCCACCAGGTTGTCCTGTAATGCACATTAGTTCCACCAGGTAGCGCAGTAGGTACATTAATATATTGACTTGACTTTGGCTGTTCTGTTTTTACTCTGCTACTGCTCTGAACCCTTCTTCAACCATGAGTGGGCCAAAAGAAAAGTAGACAGTGAGTGCCAAGTGTTTAATATAGAATGGACTACTAAATACTTTTTCACTGAAGTCCAGTCAAAGACTGCATGTCTAATTTGTTAAGAAACCATTGCGGTTTAGAGGAATATAACATCAGCACTTTTCTACCAAGCATGCTGATTATACTATCAAAACTACAAGAGACAACACAATCATTGACATTTTACTAACGTCATTAAGTAAAGCAAACTACATCAACACAACATTATCTTGTTTTTTTTCCTCCTGGCCGGCCACTTAAGTAGGGACAGTAAGCAAGACGGCAGCCGGCCGTGCTTGTCATCGACATGCTTTTGCACATTAAACATTCTGAACCCCTATCCCGTATTTAAAAGAGGGGTTTGCGCTTTTTTTGTTGAAGGCTAACAAATACTGTATAATACTGAGGAACATATAATAAACTGATCATTTGGCGGAAGCCACCAACCACACAAGATTCATCATTTATTTAACTCCCCTGAGAGCGTAGGAAACCTATGTGCCCATCCTGTGTAACATTGCATTAAAACTTAGTACATTACGTACACCAGGAAAAGCACAGATGCAGAGTTGAAAGGAGTTGGAAAGGTATCATACTTACGTGACTTCATAGCGTCATAGCGTGGCTCCAAGTCAGTCTTTGATCATTCACAAGCTCCAAAAAGAATAGGCAATGTGTTGCAATATTTTTCTTGGGCATGTTTACACGATCGGAAAAGTTCTCCTCATCGCTCTTTATTCTACCAGGCCTATGCTTTGCTCAGCGGTGCCATGTGATGTGCGGCTGCCATTCATATGTGCTAATACTAGAAAAGTCTTACACAAAGGGATATTTAAAATGAATAAATAAATAAATAAGACAAAAGCACACATGATCGACAGTAGTGCTTTTTATTCACTGAAACTTGAACCGTGTTATTTTACTTTGGGAGCATGCCTTTGCATTGACTGGCAGACAGTGTTAACAAAAATCTAACCCTGACGCTATTGCAATTGTGGGCCCCGGAATTACTTGCTGTGGCAGAAATATTTGGCCGTAAGTCCCGCCCTGTCAGTGGCATAAACCCTACTACTGGCTGAACAAAGTGTGCCATTAAGATTATACATAATAAACAGTAAACTTTCCCGTATTTGTGTTAATTGGGGACTAACGAACACAACAACTCTTGAGAGAAGCGCTGACGTATTAAACGACTTTGCCGCAATGGTTAGCTAAACAGCTTGCTCCTCAGCTCTTTAGATTGTTAGCTCGCGGGCTGGTGAACATAATACACAGTTAACTTTCCTCTGTGTGTTAATTGGGGAATAACACACAACAATTCAGAATAAAGCGCTGACATTTTAAATGACATCACTGCAGTGGAGTGAGCTGTGTGATGAATCACTAGCTTGTTTATTATGTTTGCTAGCCCAAAAACTAGCTCGTTAGCTCATGACAACCAATAGTTAACTTTCCCTTAAGTGTCTCTGTTGTGTGAAGCAAGGCTGTGGAGTATTGGAAAGAGCCAACCCCGTCAAGAGTCCGCCGGCATTCCATGAGTCCACTGGCAGCTAATGATGCAGCCATCCAACTCAGTTGGCTCACCACAACAATGACAATTTATCGAGTCCGGAAAAACTAACGTGTCCATTTAATTTATCGAATGATAAGTTGATATAGTAATTATCGTGACAGGCCTCCATCTCATTTAAATTTGTGGTTGCCCTCTTTTTACACTTGCAGAAGAAGGTTAAAATTGTACTTTTGCAGTGGTAACAGTGTGAGCCTGGAAGAGATTCACATATTTATAGTTCCATCATTTCCAATGGAAACATTTGTTATGATGCTTGAGAGGCTCCACTGTATTGACAGAGTTATGTGGTAGCGACAGTTCTGTCTGAATTGAATGTTGTTGTTTTTTTTCCCCCTCTTTTTTCTTTTTGTTAACCTCTCCTGTTCAACTGCATGGCCATCCTGTGGAGAACCCAGTCAGGGGAATGCCACCCACTCCCCAGGACCAAGGGCGGTCCCCCAGCCCAACCGAAACTGGTCGGGACCAGTCCCCAAGGGAGGGGCAAGGGGACCGGACCACCACCCCCCACACTTTGTGTGGCCTAGGGGTTGGGGACCCCTGTGACACAGTACTGTTGAGATTTTTTTCCTAGGTCCCAAGTTTAACCTTATAATGCTGTGATGATTTTGCCTCTCCCCTCATTCAATTTGGGAATGGCTGATCAACCCATAGGATATAACATGACCTCCTTTAAATAGTAATGAAGAAATACTGTCCACAATTCATGTTTTCTGTTCACGGATAACAGCCGCTGCCAACAAATAGTAAATCATACATGTGCTGCCCCACTTCTTCGCCTCTCATATCATTTTTAACATCCGCTTGCTGGCCAAGGGATGCAAGTCAACGCTGCTCAACCCGCTTTAAAAGTTTTTTTATTTTATTTTATTTAATGTTGACAACCCTGGCTGTCCGCAGCACAGATCAGGGTGACAGGGTAATTGGGCCTCCCTTCTTATTGCTATCCTATATTTGACACCACAAAGTAGGACAGGGTAACTAAACTTTGCAGAAGCAACCGTTAGTTAGCCTGGGTGACTGCCTGCATGGCATAGTGAAGAAGAGCGAGGAGGATGAATATGGTATGCCATGTCACAGTGAATACGCCATTTTTTGGGGGGCTTTTCATGGGATATAAGCGTACTTGTGACAGTCATGGTGATTCATACCGAGGGGAAAGACTTGCCTTGCGTCAGTCAGCGTGATACACAAAGATAACTCATAGGGAAATAAATCATGTTATGTGTGGGCTCAAAAGTGCAAAGTGTAACTCAGGGTCATACTAAATGTAAGGAGAAAATGATACACAGGGTGGACCAAAAGTAGGTATACACTTAAAAATGGCATTTCATTACATCTGAATTTATTGATTACAATTGCATTTATCAAACAAAGTTTAAACTTGTAAATGCTTAAAATGTCCTTCAATATTGCAACATAGCACAACGCAATTGCATCAATATTAATAAAGCTTCCGAGATTATAGTTATAATAATATCAAGGAAGGGTTAGGGTTTCAAGGAAAGTGTGAGGGGTGCATGTAATCTTTAGAGCTTCAAGACAGGATTGGGGTTTACAAAGTAAGGTTTCCAGCCAGGGTTAGGATTTGAAAGTAAGGTTTTTAGCCAGGGTTAAGGTTCCAATAGGGTTTTCAGCCACAGTTCCAGTTTCAACCCCAATACCAATGAAGTTGGGACGACGTGTTAAACACAAATAAAAACAGAATGCAATGGTTTCCAAATCATGTTGAACCTATATTTATTGAATAGACTGCAAAGACAAGATATTTTTGTTGAAACTGATGAACTTGATTGTTTTTAGCAAATAATCATTAACTTAGAATATTATGGCTGCAACACAAAAGAAGCTGGGACAGGGTCATGTTTACCACTGTCTTACGTCACTTTTTCTTTTAACAACCTTCAATAAACGTTTGGGAACTGAGGACACTAATTGTTGAACCTTTGTACGTGGATTTTTTTCCCATTCTTGTCCGATGTACAACTTCAGCTGTTCAACAGTTCGGGGTCTCCGTTGTCGTATTTTACGCTTCATAATGCGCCACACATTTTCAATGGGAGACAGGTCTGGACTGCAGGCAGGCCAGTCTAGTACCCGCACTCTTTTACTACGAAGCCACGCTGTTGTAACAAGTGCAGAATGTGGTTTGGCATTGTCTTTCTAAAATAAGCAGGGGTGTCAATGAAAAAGACATTGCTTTGAGGGCAGCATATGTTTCTCCAAAACCTGTATGTACCTATCAGCATTAACGGTGCCTTTACAGATGTGTAAGTTACCCATGCCATTGGCACTAACACAGCCCCATACCATCACAGATGCTGGCTTTTGAACTTTGCGTCCATAAGTCCGGTTGGGTCTTTTCCTCTTTGGCCCGGAGGAAATCCCTAAATTCCTTGCAATTGCACGTTGAGGAACATTGTCCTTAAACTGTTCGACTATTTTCTCACGCACTTGTTCACAAAGAGGTGAACCTCGCACCATCTTTGCTTGTGAATGACTGAGCAATTCAGGGATGCTCCTTTTATACCCAATCATGGCACCCACCTGTTCCCAATTAGCTTGTTCACCTGTGAGATGTTCCAAACACGTTTGATGAGCTTTCCTCAACTTTCTCAAGTCTTTTTTGCCATCTGTCCCAGCTTTTTTGGAACGTGTTGCAGCCATAAAATTATAAGTTAATTATTATTTGCTAAAAAGAAGCAAGTTTATCAGTTTGAACATTAAATATCTTGTCTATGTAATGTATTCAATTGAATATAGGTTGAACATGATTTCCAAATTATTGTATTCTGTTTTTATTCATGTTTAACAATGTCCCAACTTCATTGGAAGTGAGGTTGTACTTAGGGTTTAGTTAGGTTATATAAAAAAAAAAAAAAGTTTCTAGAAAGGGTTGGGGTTCCAAAATAAGGTTAAGTATTAGGATTAATGGAACTTCTATGGTTTCAAAACAGGATTAATGTTTCAAGGAAGGGTTCAGGTTTCAAGTTAAGTTTTATGGCCTCGGTTAGAGTGTTGTAACTTGTTAGGATTTCAAATCATGGTTTCAAGCAGGGGTCAGGGATCCAACACAGGATTTAATGGAAGGCTAAGTGTTTCAAAGTAAGGTTTCAACACAGGATGTGGATTTTAAAATAGGGTTTAAAGACAGGGTTCTGGTATCAAATTAGGGTTTCTACTAGCCTGGTTTAGAATTTGTTGTGAAAGATTTGAAATCATGGTTTCAAGCAAGGGTTGTGCTTCCAACATAGGGTTTCAAGGCAAGTGATGGGATTTTGTGGAAGGTTTCAAAGTAAAGTTTCAAGACAGAATTGGGGTTGTTGGGGCTTCAAGCCCAGTCAGGGTTTGCAGTTGTGTTGCCCTAGTAAAGACCCTACAAGTGGCGTTGAGGCCCTATCGTTACTTACTTCCACCTGTCCTTTTTTCAATACATCCATCTTGAACTCCATCCTTCTTCCACCCTCTTTATCCTACCTTCCTTCAACAAGTTAATTTAAAAAGCATATACCTACTTTCGGCTCACTACATATTTATATTGTATAATATGTACATTGTGTGCATTTGTGGGTTAAATGTTTTTTTCCACTGCACTTTTTCATGGAAGCTTTATTAGTTTTTCTGATTGTAAGTCTGGCTGTAAAATAGTCTTCCTCAGGCCGTAGGTTTTCCGCCGCCACCTTGCTCTAACTCGTGACACCACGAGGAGTCACCTGAGCGGCACAACAGGTGTGCCACCTGCCAACCACACAAAATGGGACTGAAAGGCTATTCGTAAAAATCACCACAATGAATATTAGCAATGAATATTCATCCATTGAATGGAGATCGGAGATGATGAGTAAATATTAATGGAACTAATTACACTAATTGTCAACTCGAGGCCCTCACTCATACTGACTGTCATTGTATGCTGTTTGCATCTATTACTACTACTACAGTCGGCTTCCAATGGAAGCCGACAGCTATAGCGTGACTACGACAACAAAAAACTCAATTTATCGACACCAGACAGCTCCACATCCACATTTAATAGTTTGTAGAAAACCTAAGTGAGGAAATGTAGCTTAATTTCATGTATTCAACGTAATACGTCCCTCTACAGGACGTACGCTAGCGTTAGCATGTTAGCGGCGAGTCGGGCTTTAAGGCCTAGTGTCTCGAACACAGCCGCCATAACGCCACTAGTAGGGGCTTTTAATGTCAGTACTTGGCTTTTAAAAATAAAAATAAAGAGACACATTTAAGCATACTCACAGTCCAAATGCTTTTTCTTCGGGCCCATTATTTCGTGAGTGGTGGCCTTGCATACTGTTTTGGACACGGCAGATCCCGTTACGCTGTGCTGGGCTGCCGTTATCCGGTCCGTAATGCTCTGCCCCGACATCTTCGCTCACTCGGTCCAACACACAAAAAATTATGGCGAGGGGGGCGGGGGGGAGAAAAAAAAAAAAGGCACACTTGCCGGCGTTTATCTTCGTCAGTGAGCCCTAGCGGAGGGAGAGTAAAACGTCCACCTCCTTCTGAAACCTGTCCGGACTCCTCCTTGCCTCTCCCACCGCGGGACTTCGTATGAAATCAGAGCTAAAGCTAGTCGGTTATAATAATAAAGAGGGCGGAATGAGACGGCAACAACAACAAATGTTCACAATTTGTCGTTGCGCCGCTAGCTTCCCGTCACACATTCAAGGGTTGCGCTGTTTGCACTCATCCGCCTCGGCTCTCGCTCTCGCTCTCATCCCGCTGTTGCACACTGGATCCTAGCCTGCCTGCCTGCCTACTGCCGCTCCGCCTCCCGGTGCCGCCGTCGCCGATGCAGCGCGAAGGAAGTAAGGAAGGAAAGAAGGACGGAAGGAAGGAAGGAAGGAAGGACGCAGACGGGCCTGAGGTGGCGGAAATGGCGGAACTTATTAGGCGAACACGACGCCCTGCTGACCCTGGATCAGATGACACACTGCTGGGCTTTGTCAGTCCGGTGTGGTGCACGATAACTGACCACAGTCAAGCTAAGGAGTGGTATGAGGACCCGTCGGGGACATCCATCCATCCATTTTCTGAGCCGCTTCTCCTCACTTGGGTCGCGGGCGTGATGGAGCCTATCCCAGCTGTCATCGGGCAGGAGGCGGGGTACACCCTGAACTGGTTGCCAGCCAATCGCAGGGCACATAGAAACAAACAACCATTCGCACTCACAGTCATGCCTACGGGCCATTTAGAGTCATCAATTAATGCATGTTTTTGGGATGTGGGAGAAAACCCACGCAGGCACGGGGAGAACATGCAATCTCCACACAGGCGGGGCCGGGGATTGAACCCGGGTCCTCAGAACTGTGAGGCTGACGCTCTAACCAGTCGTCCACCGTGCCGCATTTGCTAGAGTCCAAAAATTGAGTCCATTTTCTGTACCGTTTATTATATTAAAATTGTATTATATTTTTTGATCAAATACATGAGTGAAACACTCACACACTACTAGAAAGTAGAAAGCGTTTATACACACAACTGAAAAGCTCTTGAAAAATGATTTTTTTCTTTCTTTCTCTCTCTCTCGCTCACACACACACACACACACACACACACACGCGCGCACGCATACAATTGAAACGCTCTCACACAATTTTTTTTTGCTCACATGCACTAGAGGAACGCTCCCTCACACACAACCGGAAAGCATTTATACACTGTACATGCATGGTGGTGTGTAGTTCATTGATACTGTATGTTTATGCGACTTTGGGGTGGGTGATTGATGTGTCATGTGTTGTACCGTTTGATGTCAGTTGATGATGGGCCCTTTGTTCTGTTGCCTCTTTGAATGTTCCATTGTCTCCTTAAAGTAACAAGTATAAGGCAGAGGCACAGCAGAGGCGCATTAGTCCTGAACACGACAAGATGACGGATGGCTGTCTTGACATTTCTCGCCAAGTTAGATAACAGGCAACAAAAGACATTAAGGATACGCACTTCCCTCTTCCAGGACACTTCAATTCCCTTTTTTTGCGGCAGCAGCCAACGAGGTATTTGTTCGTATATTATTTTCACCACTGAAATTGTTAGCTACCTGTGTGTTTGTCTCATTGTATCTTTTGTATTATTATTTTTATATAGTTTTCACAGTGTGTTGGAGAGTGGACGACTTCATTAAACCAGTTCAGAGAAAACAAATTGTGTTTGTGGTGCCTGCGGGGAAATTCACATACATACTGAAATGCTCTCTCACAGACTACCAAAATCAAATAACACACAGCTGATCACACGAACACTAGAGGAACAGTCTCACACACATCTAAATTTCTTTTTGCTCACATACAATCGTGAAATGCTCTCATACACTACTGAAAAGCTTTCAACACATTTTTTTATTTAATCTCACTCAACATGCACTAGAGGATAATGCTCTCACACACAACGACTGACTTTTTCTTGCTCATAGTGAATGCACTCATACATTTAATTTCACTCACACTCGCTAGTGATCGATCCCATACACCAGAGGTAACCAACATGGGGCCCATGGGCCTCAGGAAGCCCCCAAAGACCACATGAGTAGCTCGCGGGCCTCTTCTAAAAATAGGTCATCAGTGATGGGATTATTTTAAAATGTAAACGGGTGGGGAGTGTGGGGAATAAAACAACACAAAAACACACACATCCTCAATTACAGTGGTGGCAGAATGAGAGGCTGGATGATTGGATCCACAATGTATTAATTAGGAATGTAACGATATCTATATCTCACGGTTTGGTTTTATCACGGTATTAATCTGACAGTACGATAATTATTGCAATATCGTAGGAAAGCTGAAGGTATTGCAGGAAGGTTCACGGTACAGGTGGGGCAAAGAGGTGAAAGCACGAGAACTGAAAAACCTCTCTTTTTCTTGCTCTTCTTCTTGACTCTCGCTGAGTCCTTCTCAACAGGTTTTAGTAGTCTGTCCGTTTTCCCACAGATTTTTGTGTAAAAGAAGTCATATACATACTGCCGTGCGCTTCTATCCCCGCCCATCCAATGTTGACATTCAAATACTATACCTCCAAAACAGTATTATTGCTGCTACAATAATACGTATGTGCTCACAATCACAAAACTGAACATTGAGAAATTGTCTGTTCAGTAATTTAACAGTATATTCTGTAGTCATCCATCCATCCATTTTCTGAGCCGCTTCTCCTCACTAGGGTCGCGGGCGTGCTGGAGCCTATCCCAGCTATCATCGGGCAGGAGGCGGGGTATACCCTGAACTGGTTGCCAGCCAATCGCAGGGCACATACAAACTAACAACCATTCGCACTCACATTCACACCTATGGGCAATTTAGAGTTTTCAATTGACCTACCATGCATGTTTTTGGGATTTGGGAGGAAACCGGAGTGCCCGGAGAAAACCCACGCAGGCACGAGGAGAACATGCAAACTCCACACACCAGTCGGCCACCGTGCCGCATTCTGTAGTCATATTTTTTATTTATAAGATTAGAAATTGGATACTACCTACTAACAGTGATTTCTTTGCTTGAGTCCAAAAATTCAGGTGAAGTCATAAATGCAGGAGGTCTCTTAAAGGGAGAAGAATCCTCCGCTGAGTGATATTGCAGGATGATTTATTTTTCTGAGCAGCCTCTGTAATATGTTTTCATTTGAAATGTGGACATTCGGTGGCACGATGAATGACTGGTTAGCACATTTGCCTCACAGCTCTGAGGAAAGGGGTTCAAATCCCAGCCCCACCTGTGTGGAGTTTGCATGTTCTCCCCATGCCTGTGTGGGTTTTCTCCGGGTACTCTGGTTTCCTTCCACATCCCCCAAAAAAACAAAACATGCATGGTAGGTTGATTGAGGACTCTAAATTGGCTGTAGGTGTGAATGTGAGTGCGAATGGTTGTTTGTTTATCTGTGCCCTGCGATTGACTGGCGACCAGTTCAGGGTGATGGCGGCCCACGTAGGGCCGGCTAGCGGGGCTTCGCGAAGTGGAGGTACACTAGCAGCCGATGCCGGCCCGTGGATCAGCGTTTGCTGGGACAGAGGCTGGCGCGAACAACGAGGCCTCTTGCAGAATGCATTGCAACGCCACGCTCAGACCGGCATAGCGGCTACGCTGTAGCCTTGGAAGGGAATCGGGGCACCGAGTTGTTTCTGCATACCTCCCAAGGCAGCCTTTTGGTCACATGGGCCTTTTGGGCACAGTGTATTTTTTCTGACGTACCCCCATGGTCACATGGGTTCTGCATCCAATCGGGTGCGTTTATACGCTTAATGAGCGCTGTAGTCTGGCTCCAGCAGCCGTGCTAAGCGGAGTGGCTGCGTATTGCCAGCCCAAAACTAAATATATAAGATATCGAGGTACTTTTAATACCGCAATGTCACGGTATCATGAATATTGTTACTTTCCTTGTCTTGACTATTTGAGTGATTGATTGATTGTATAGTAATACCATACGGAACCATACAAAAATGCTGTGAGACGCCTTTAAACTATAATGAGTGCCAATACATGAGTTGAATTAAAAAACATCAATATTGCAAGATAATATTTCATCGTTTTGAATGACACAACATGCACATGTTTATGACTGCAATGTTTTTGTTGTTGTGATTTTCTAATAGTTTGGCCCTCTCATGTAGAACTAAGATCTCTGTGTATGCAGTGCAGATCTACATCAGTACAAATACAAATATTGGTAAAAAAAAAAAAAATTCTCGCATATTTAAAATATTGTAATATTAATTTAATCATATAATAATAATAATGAAATAATATTTACTGATTTAAAATATGATTAATATGTTTTTGATTAAATATATGAATTAACTAAAAGGAAAATAGATTAAAGCAAAATATAGTAAAACAAAAATGAATTCAACTCACATTTATAAATATAAAATAAAAATGGAGCATCAACAGAATAGGACAAGTTGTAGAAAATCGATGCAAGGATCAGAAGACAATTTTCAATAAATGTAAAGAAATGATATAATAAATTAAAATGAAATTAAACGTATATCTATAAATTGTGCAACAAACAGAATAGGGCAAGTTGTAGAAAATGGATGGATTGATGAGTAAAAAATAAAATAAAAAATTTAACAAAAATTTATAAATACATGATACAAATGGAACATATAATAGGAAAAGTGGTATAGATGCTGGATGCATGGACACATAAATAAGTGAATAAATAAGAGGTGGAGTAAATAGGCTGGATGGATGGATAGGTGAATGGAAAGTAAATTAATTAATAATTAATACATTGAGGCGTTTTTTTGCAGAACTTGTTTGGATTGTAAATGTATGTAAATACTGATGCTGACGACATTTCTGTTTTTGATACTCCGTCATGTTTTGCAGACGCAGCATGCACTGCAGATACTTTACATGAGAAAATTCGTGGAGCATGCATAGAAAATCCACACTGTTATTGTTTATTTAAGTACCGAACCATAAAACTACAGTTTAGCCTCGAACTTGCTCCTTAGCTGTAATCTTTGAACCCAGAAATGCAGAGTGGAGGCTGCAGCTGTGGTGCAGTGAGATATGCTGAGCACAGAGGGGCAGCATAATACCATGTGTAGGCTACTGCCTCCAGTAGATGTTTGAATTAAATCATCCCTTTCTCCTTAAATTTTCAGTTGCAAGCTTAATCAAAAGTCCTTAAAACATCTGGATATTAAACTGTATTATGCATTTCATCCATCCATCCATCCATCCATATTTACGCGTATATATATATATATATATATATAAATTGTACAATATACTGTACAACATACAGTACAAGTACGTATACGTGTGGATACAAGAAGACAAGAGCTACTGTACTGTCTTTCATACAGTATTGGATTACATTCATAAACAATAGCATATTGTATTGCTTGCTCCACATACATTAACAACAGTTTTTTTTTAATTAATTTATATATATATATATTTTTTCTCATTAATGCTATTTTTCATCATTCCAGAAATAAAGATAAGTCACAATGTGCAAATTAAATGCCAAGTTTGGCCTAAACAAAATGTACTGACATGATTATTATATGTGGGCAGCACAGTATCCTAGTGATTAGCACCTGTGTGGAATTTCTGTTCTCCCATGCTTTTCTCCGGCCACTCCGGCTTCCTCCCACATTCCAAAAAAATGCATGTTAGGTTCACTCAAGACTCCAAAGTGTTCTTAGGTGTGAACAGTGATGTAGCCGGGAGGGGTTAGCATTAAAACAATTCATTATTAACATGTTGTTCTGCAATTTTCCGAACTGTCATTGAACGCAAAATGAACAGTTGCCTCACAGCCAACCAATCACAGAGAGCAGATGAGACAGACCCAATGCAAAAAAAAGAAAAAAAAAGTTGAGCAAACCACCCTGCAGGAGGCAAAAAAAAGCCTTGCACATTAATTCTCTGAACAAATAATAAATTGAATAAAATTGAGACATTCATAACGTAGCCAATTTATGAACAATAATAGGAGGCAACATAAACATGAAGGGATAATGTGGAGCGCACCGGTCATCCATCCATCCATTTTCTGAGCCGCTTTTCCTCACTAGGGTCGCGGGCGTGCTGGAGCCTATCCCAGCTATCATCGGGCAGGAGGCGGGGTACACCCTGAACTGGTTGCCAGCCAATCGCAGGGCACATACAAACAAACAACCATTCGCACTCACATTCACACCTACGGGCAATTTAGAGTCTTCAATTAACCTGCATGCATGTTTTTGGGATGTGGGAGGAAACCGGAGTACATGGAGAAAACCCACGCAGGCACGGGGAGAACATGCAAACTCCACACAGGCGGGGCCAGGGATTGAACCCCGGTTCTCGGAACTGTGAGGCAGATGCTGTAACCACCGTGCCGCGCACCGGTCATTATTGTCATAAATATCATCCACAGCTATTTCAGATCCAAAGTCCAGAGCATTTTTATGCACACACACACATACGCGCACACGCACGCCTCGTGATCTGATGGCTTGGCCATGTGTGAGAGTGTGAATGGTTGTTTGTCTAGATGTGCAATTGACTGGCAACCAGTCCAGGGTGCGGTCTGCCTCTTGCTCAAAGTTAGCTTGGATGTTTCAGCTAACCCGCCACCTTAATGAGGACAATCGCTACAGAACATGGATGGATGTAATGTCATCTATCCAGAGCTCTACAAAACATAGAGACTAGAGAACAACTATAAACTATTTATATTGCTACCCAAATACTTCCAAACTCTTCCCTTCTGTTGAGGTGAAACAAAAAAATGATTTCTGGCTTTTGGAATCACAAGTCACTGAGGGTTGAATCCCAGCGTGTCCGATTACTGCCTCACTCTCACGGGTTTTGTGGATGTTTCAGCTCCATCAGATAGTAGCAGCTCAATCTGGCACATCTTGAACGTGGCGGTGGGTCGTGGGCATTAAAAGGTCTCAGAGCGCAACGGCGCGTCAACTGATAAGTCGAGTTCACCGACGTGCAAAATGGCTGCATGAGCATCCTGAAGGAGGAAAAAACACTGAAACCTCCAAGGCCGAACATGAAGATGGTTGACGTTGCAGATATTGATAGAATTTGAAAAATATTTTTCTGCAGGGAAGAATCAGAACAGAAACATTCGTGATTCCCAACCATGGTGCTGGGGCACCCAATAGTGCCATGAGAGATCATCAAGGGCCTTGGAAAATTACCTAATTTTAATTCATTTGTCAGAAAATGATTATCAATTACAAATATACAGTATCTTTGTTCATGCATCTATGCCACCTATATAGTATCGTAACAGGCAGTACGATTAAATGTTCTTCCATTAAATGGCAGAAGATTCAATAACCCTGTGTATCCACCTGTTGCCATCCATAAGATGGAATACAGTTAAGTCATGGCTTCCTGCATGTACATCAGGTTTGTGTAAACAGGCCCAGACTTGACACCGATTAAGTCAGTTTGTTAGGAACTTGAGATGAGATCATCATTATTTCAATATTAACATACCTTTTGTGACTTTTTTGTTCGGTGGTGTGCCGTGAGATTTTATTTTATTTTTTTTAATGTAAAATGGGTGCCTTGGCTTAATAAATGTCATAAATAACTGCTCTAAAGAGAAGTTAATCATTGTATAATAAAACCAAATAACATCCGCCTCACAATTCAGAGGTAACGGATTCAAATCTGGGCTGCGTGTGGAGTTTGCATGTTCTCCTTGTGCCTGTGTGGGGTTTCCTCCCACATTCCAAAACCATGCGCCTTAGGTTTATTGAAGACTAAATTCCCCTTAGGCGTGAATGGTTGTTTGTCTATATGTGCCCTGTGACTGGCTGGCGACCAGCCCAGGGTGTACCCCGTCTCTCGCCAGAGGTCAGCTGGGATAGGCTTCGGCTCACACGTGACCCTCGTGAGGATAAGCAGTAAAGAGAATGGATTGATGGATGGAAAACTAAAAGTAAAACCAAATTGAAGACTCCAATTTAGCATTCGGTGTGGATGGTTGTTTGTCTGTGTCCTGAGATTGATTGATTGTGTGAAATAAGTTGTCGCATCAGAGAGCCGACACGTGAGGCTGCGGGCCAAGACGGGTCAAAGGATGGAAGACCTGTTTAGAAGAGGAGGTCAACACTGACACCAGTGTGAAGGAAGTTGAAGAAGCACGGCAAGCTAATAAAGTCTCTGCTGTGTCATGAGTCAGATAAGAGGGAATAATACCTTCCTGGGCACAAGTGTGGCTGTCATATAACATTTATTAACTGTCCAGGCAAAGTAACATTCTCATACAAGTTTAAAAGAAGCCAATCACCATGAGCTATAACCCAATAAAACTAAAGTAAATTGACTCACACTTTGCTAACACATGGAAGTGGAGAGAAAGTCGAGGTCATGCGTCACACCTTTTAATGATACAATGGTGCCTTGAGATATGAGTTGTGAGTTTTTTTTAGATACAAGCCGTCGTTCGGTTCACTTTTTTGCTTTCACTTGTGTGCAAAAAGCTGAAGGCGCTGGAGACAGGCCTTCACCTGTCAATCAAATATGTTTGTTCATACCCTCTGCGCTCATATCTGTAGTCAACTACTGGCTGAACAATGTGTGCTGCTGTGATTTTGGTTTAACAAACCGTTATGTTGGGAGACCCACACAAAACAACTCAGACGGAGGTACTGACGTTTTAGATGACCCCGTCGTGGTTGAGCGAGCTCCTTAGCTCGCTAGGCTGTTATCTCGTGTGACAGTGAATGTAATATATAGTTAACTTCCCCTTATGTGTCTATGTAACATGGATCTACGTGCAGCGCATGGAGCAAGGCTGTGGAGTATTGGACAGAGGCAACACCGGTCTGTCACCAGTCCCCGAGCCCAATTGCGGCTAATATGTACTAGCCTAGCTGCTAGTAGCAGGCCACTTCGCAGTCCATCCAACTCGCCAAGGCTCACTTCATGAACTGTGCATGGGTTACCACAAGAGGGACACTAGCCAACAACACTTCAGAAGAAGAATCACCTTTTATTGTCATGAACATGCATGCATGCACATGAAATTTGTTCTCTGCATTTAACTCATCACAGTGAACACATACACATGTTAGTGGAACACACTGGAGCAGGGGGCAGCTGAAGCGCCCGGGGAGCATTTCGGCGTATCAGTGTCTTGCTCAAGGACACCACAGCCGTGAGTCTGGGGGATGTTGGCGGATGGTCTAGTCGGGGTCTTGAACCTAGGTCCCCCACAGTGGCAGGCGATGATCTTAACCATTGGGCCATTCAGAGGATGCATTTTTTGGGTTGTGGACATAGCTTGATGCCTAACTGCACAATGTAGTTGTGTTAGAAGTAGACCATGCTAATATTGCTAAGTAACTTGCAATTTCCGGTGAATAGCCATAGATGGCACTCGTTGGTTATATAGTGGGGATAGGCCTCATGCCAGAAAGTATAACCCGCAACCTGTTGTCATCATGGGACAGGTTTTAAGCCCTGCCCCAAAAATCTGACCAATTGAGATGGTGAAATAGAGTTTTAAGATATAGCTCACCAAGTCAGCACTTATTTGTTCTCAGTTCTTGCCTTTCAATATATTTAATATACTTTTATTTGGAAACAAAACACATAAACGACTTTGGTGCAACTTTAATACAAACCTTGATGCAAGGAGATGGTTACAACCTGGTGGCTGCTTTCTAAGAAGTGTTTGCCCATTTCTCCATAGGTGAAATGCACATGAACAGGCAGTTATCATGTGCCTCATGGAACTGGCGTACCCCCTCCCGACCAAAGACACCTTGCTTTGTCACACAGTGATAATACAATGTCAGAGAGCAACAGGAACAAGGTCAACTTTCTTATCCTTGCAATTAAACAAACCAAAAAAAAAATATATTGACGTAGACCACCCTTTGTAAGTGCAAAGGCATATATTTTTCTAACAGTGTCCGAGCTAGTTTAAATTTAATGTCAACGTTATCAGGTTTTATAATAAACCATGCAATTTTTTTTTTTGCAGAAAAAATGAGTGCACAGTGTTGTAGTTCTTCCACCACCATGCTACCATATCAAAAGGTGACTGGGTTACCAGGCATTACCTCGAGGCCAAGAGGACAAAAGTGTAAAACGAACTCCACATTCCCATTTTTCCTTGTGCCATGCTGAATGCACAGCACAGTGTAAGCCTAGGAGAGCCTTTTAGTAAGGCTTTGTGCATCCCAATCACCTACAGACAGCTTTGCATCGGACCAGGAGGTGACTATTATGCTGATGGCGGTGGCCGATGACAGCTTAATTCCTGGGCTAGCCCCCCAATTCATATACAACCTCCTCACCCCTGGTGAGGCCCGGCATTTGTGCCAGCTGACAGGTGATGATCAGAAGCGGCAGAGGCGAGTGGGAAACCTCGCAGCCAGCTCTGGTTTCTGGGCTCTGTGAAAAGATTTGTTGAGGCCGTTTCAGATCTAATGGAGGTTCCCATGTCCTTCACCGAGGCCGTATTTGGATAATGGGCGCGCCTATCTTTCATATCTGCTCGCACACAACAAAATGCAGACGGGGCTTACGATCGTCATCAAAAGTACCCCCTCGCTCCCCACCACCCTCTCCCTGGTGGGGTTGGCTTTGAAGGCATCAGTAAACGGTTAAACAGGTGTAGAAAAGAGAGCAGTGGGGGTGAAATGAGGCACGACCTGGCTTAAAAAGGTCTTGAAAAACGGGAATGTTGGTGGCCGTCATGAGCGAGTGAGGTGAGGGGGAGGGCAATAGAGGGGATTGGAGAACCCGGAGTTAGACGGTGGCACCACTTGATCGAGGTCACAGAGGGCAGTCGCCTCCGGACTTTCTCTTGCTCAGGAGAAAAACGGCACTTTTGAGCGTCCGTCCCGGGGAACGGCCGCCACGCCATGGTGACAATCTGAAGATGACGGCGGCCAAACGTCTCGCGGGTCCCCAAATGACGCCATCGTGCCTCCTCGTCCTGCTCCTGATGGGTGCCGTTGCGTCTGTGTCGGCGCAGTTTAATGGATACAACTGTGACGCCAACCACCACAGCAGGTTTCCTGGTGAGGATGACGTACATCCAGCAGCCACAACATCAGGATTACATATCAGATAGATGCCTTTCCACAGATAATAATGCAAAGCTTAGATTATTTTTTTTTTTAATTGCCATTGTAGATTGCAGCAGTGTAGACGTGGACTGCATTAGAGTGAGAGCTGTTCCTAATACTGGTGCATCTCAATAGATTTGTATTTTATGGAAAATGTCAGTTACATCAGTAGTTCAATTCAAAAACTGGAACTCATACAGATTCATTACACACAAGGCGAAATATTTTATGATTTTGTTAGATTTTCCCTTGTTTTAATGCAAAACAACACAAGTACATTAGGAAAATCCTTCTACTTAATGAAATATCATTTTAAAAAATATGCATCCATCTATTTATCTGCTTTAGTTTATCATCTTTATGTGGGCATGAAAACCTATTACAGTGATTGTATATGAAGGCGGAAATTTCAAGTTAACGGTATTTGGAACTGCAAAAGGTTGATGATCATAGTTTACAGCTAACATAAATCCCATATTTACCATCTCGAGAAATTAGAATATTATATAAAAACAATCTAAAAAATTTTAAATATAGAAATTAAGAAACTAGTGGCCTCATAAAAATTATTTTCCCATGTATTTAATCGGGAAATACGAGTTTACAATACAATACAAGTTTCGCTTTTTGAATTGAACTACTGAAATAAATGAACTTCTTTGACGATATATTTATTTTTTTAGATGCACCTGTAACTGAGGTAACTAATACAGGTATATTAGACACAGCTCTCATTATGAGGGATTTTAGTTGTACACCACTGCAAACTACAACCACTATAATATAATAAACATATTGTTAAGGTAGAGGCAGAATATTTGATACCAATCCTGTACTGGATGTCATTATATAGTGCAAGTGGTCATAATGGTTTGGCTGATCTCATATACAGTATTTTACACACACAAAATATTAATATTGCAATGCATGGTATTGCAGTGCGTTACACTACAGTATTGATACAGTAGCATCAAGCATTGACTTTCTGGTGAAAACCACCTGGAAATGTACAGAAATGTTTGTATATATGTGTGTATATATATATATATATATATATATATATATATATATATATATACATACACACACACACACGTTAAAGCCTCTTAAACAGACTAGATGTTATGTTAACGAGAGAAAAAAATATTTTTGTATTAATTTTTGTCAGTGTAATGTGCAAATAGAAAGTATCAATAGGTTTTCCTTCTGTAGATACACCAATACAGTATTGTGATGTATTATACAGTAGATGGCTTCCCTCCAAAATATTATGATGCTGTCGCTATATTGTGGTTTTATCGGCATTGATGGCAAAATGTTATAATACTATAAAATGTCGTGGGTTATGATTCCCACCCTCACTAAAAGACAAAAAAAGACTCAAAACAAGGTGGAGACCCACAGAATCCAAATGAGAAGCAATTTTAGCTGCACTCCATCATACTGACAAGTATTCATGATCATTTTAAATATTTTAATAAGGAGGGGTGCGTGACCATATTAAATTATTTAATACATTTTAATGGAACCTTTTTTTTAGACTCACCTGTCAGTATGATGCAGTGCAGTTATAAACCAAACTTACAATATAACAGATTTGATCAAAACAAAGTAGTATTATTTTGATAAAAACAGAATTAAAAAAATCAAGATAGCATCGACATATATTGTATACAAACATCAATAAGATGGATGCCAGCTTTCCACATTGACAATCAGCGAGCCAAAATTGACGGGAACCCATTTTGCTCTGTTTGGAAAATGCATTACAGTATTTTAATAGATCTCTCACTCTCATATATACATATCCTGAGGCTCATTAATTATTATGTATTTATTTAATGCTGTAATTTTGTTTTTAAACAAAACAACAATAATGATAATGATAATAATAAAGCATATAAAATATATTTTTCAATAAAAAAATTAAATACAATGTCTCCTGATCCTCAATTTTGGAAAATCTGAATTAATTATTATGGATTAAGTATTTATTTGTATTTATTTTTACATAATTGTAATAATAAGCATTGACTCTGGTCGTCAGCCAATGGTTATTATTATTATGTGTGTACCCCTCCTCTTGCCCAAAGTCAGCTGGGATAGGTGCCAGCACACCCGCGGCCCTAATGAGAATTGGTACGGAAAATGGATGGATGGATAATAATAATAGCAATAATAATAATGGTAGTAGTAACTGAGCTCCCAATGCTCAGTTTGGGAAACCCTGTATCAATCTAAAAAGAAAAAAAAATCATTAAAAAAAATTGTCTCCTGATGCTTCTCACACTGTTAGACATTTCATAGGGTTTTTACAGTAAATTGCCAGTAAGTTACTGTAAACTTGAAGTAGGTTCGTCATCAGTAAAGTCATAAGATTGACGCTCCTGTCAAACATTTCCTGGTATCCACAACTAGGTCGGTAAAAAAATAAAATAAAAAATAAATTAACTCCAGACACTCCTCTTGGCAGAGTAAAACATTACTCCACAGTGACAAAACAAAGAGTGAGGCGCATAAAACAATAAAAATGAGGCAATCAGAGATAGCCAGAGAGACGTTAAAAAAAAACAAAAAACTGTGAGGCTCTACTCCATATTTACTGACCTGAATTACTTCCGTCACCACACAGATCCTTCCACCTTTAATACGATTAAATAGGTACCAACGTAAACCAAAGGCATTACATCTTCTTCAGAATTATGAAGCACTATGAAATATTACTTCTAAATTATCCACATATTTTAAATACAATTAAATTAAATTATTAACTTAACACTCACTGTAAACATTAACTATTAACATTCCAACTTGTAAAGTAAAGAGTCCATCCATTTTCGATACCGATTTTCCTCACTAAGGTCACAAGCTTGCTGGAGCTTATCCCAGCTAACTCTGGGGGAGAGGTGGGGTACACCCTGAACTGGTTGCCAGCCAATCGCAGTGAAAATAATCCCTTTTTTTTTATCATAATAAACTTAAATCACTTTTTATCCACATATTAATTAAATCGTATTTAGGCTGCTACACGTGAATTAAAGTAAGTACTGTGTTGCCAGTAAAAAAAAAAAAACAACAACAAACAAACAAAGAAAAAAAAAACACACACACAAAAGTGGCAGGAGAGTAGTCTGAATTGGATTCTGGAGTCATGCACCACTTGATACATCGTACTCATCCACCAGACATGAATCATTCCAAGTATTGAGCAGTATTTACTGATGTTAACTTACCTGAATCAGGTGACACTCTGCGAAAGCAGCAATTGGTTCCTGTCTCTTGACCTTACAATGAGCTCCCTCCCATGGACGAATACTGTGACCACCACGCGTATATAAAAGAAGATGCAAAAATGCTGTTCTGCAACAGTGCTGCATTGTTAGTGTTCAGTATTTCTACATAATTGATTTTTTATCATCATTCTCTTTCTTGTATAAAATTTATTTTCTTGCATGTGTACGTATGCGTGTCTTGTTAACCAAAGTGCTGAAACACAGTGGAGACATGAATATTACAGTGCATGCTGGGAATTATGGGCATATAGTCCAGTACATTTAGAAATTGCTATCAATTCTACAGTTATTTACTTCATACGATACAGTAAAATACTGTAAAGTGATCAATACAGCAATGAAAAATTGTTTCCACTGCACCATGGGATTTTGGTGCCATTACACACAATAAACAAAGCGTTACTATCCATCCATCCATTTTCATCATTTTGCCGCTTATCCTCACTATATTTTTTTAAATAAATGTTTTTATTCATTGTGGTACTTATGAGTCACACAAAGGAAACAGGGGTTATTTTGGCTTGCAGAAGTAGGCCAAATTGAGCAGTCACAAGGAAGTACATGCTTGTGTCTAATCCAGTTGATAAATCTCCAGGTAATGCTTATCTTAATTTCACTTAGCATCAGGATGTCACTATCGCACCCACAGTCAGGGTTTCATGAAAACAAAGTGCAGCAATAAATGTAATCTGCGAGTTAAAGAAGACACACATTCAACGAACTTTGGGTAACATAAACACACATTATTCATGTTACGTTAAGCCTTTTCGTTCATGTACATTAAGGATTAAAATCCGAATTATGGCAACAGTTCAACATTGCATGGCTGGATGTATGGTGGGAACCACGCGGCTTCACAATTCTGCTGCTTTCAAACATAGCATTTGGCACGTCCACGAATTGATTACACAGAAAATTGTCTAATACAATACTTCATTGTGAAATAACAAAAAAAACTTATTTAACAATAAAATTATTATATATAGTACATTACTGAATTTGTCAAAGTCTGCATTAAATCCTGGTTGAGAGAAATTTCAAATTGATAAACAGTATGTAGCAGTATTTTTGCCCCAAAGTATTTTTATTTTTTTTACAGTAATTAACATCAGTTTAAAAAAATGCAATAACTCTGTGACGTCAACCAAAATCCCATGAAATCACCTCAAAGGCGGCACGGTGGTCGACTGGTTAGAGCGTCAGCCTCACAGTTCTGAGGACCCGGGTTCAATCCCCAGCCCCGCTGTGTGGAGTTTGCATGTTCTCACCGTGCCTGTGTGGGTTTTCTCCGGGCACTCCGGTTTCCTCCCACATCCCAAAAACATGCATGAATTGGAGACTCTAAATTGCCCGTAGGCATGACTGTGAGTGCGAATGGTTGTTTGTTCCTATGTGCCCTGCGATTGGCTGGCAACCAGTTCAGGGTGTACCCCGCCTCCTGCCCGATGACAGCTGGGATAGGCTCCAGCACGCCCGTGACCCTAGTGAGGAGAAGCGGCTCAGAAAATGGATGGATGGATAATCACCTCAAAGTATTTTAGTGTGTGGTATGTGGTAAATACCTGTAGCCTTTACAGAAATGTCTCACAGTGCTCTTAATTATTATGTATTAATTGAGGTATTTATTTGTATGTATTTTTACATAATAATAATAATAAGATCCAGGCCATTAACACCTATGATCTGCCAGTAATCAGATACCCCGCTGGCATAATACCTTGGCCACTGGAAGAGATGCAAGCCACTGACATCAAGACAAGAAAAATCCTTACGATACACAGAGGGTTCAACCCCAAGTCCAGCAGCAGGCAGATGGGCTGTCATGGAAAGACAAATTGAAGAAGTGGCTAACATAGAGACAACATACCAGTGGCTGGAAAAGGCTGGACTGAAAAACAGCACGGAGGCACTAATCATGGCAGCACAAGAACATGCCCAAAACACAAGATCAAGAGAGCCTGGGGTCTACCACATTAGACAGGAACCCAAATGCAGGCTGTGCAAAGAGGCCCCAGAGACAGTGCAGCACATCACAGCAGGATGTAAGATGCTGGCACGCAAGGTATACATGGAGTGGCATAACCAGGAAGCACAAATATTGTACCAAAAAATCTGTACCAAATATGGACTGGAGGTCCCAATCAAGATGGCAGACACCGTCCAATGTGATTGAAAACAACCAGGCTAAAATCCTGTGGGACATCCAGATCCAGATTGAAACTAGTGGTGGCCAACCAGTCTGACATAGTGGTGGATAAATATCAGAAGACAGCATTTGTGATGGATGCACTGTAGCAATCCAGAGTGATAGCAATATCCGGAAAAAGGAAAACGAAAAGATGGAGAAATACCAAGGACTGAAGGAAGAACTAGAGAAAATGTGAATGGTGAAGGCAATAGTGGTGCCCGTAGTGATCAGGGCGCTGGGGCCAGTAACCCATAAGCTGGGAGGATGCCTCCAGCAGATACCAGGGACAACATCCCACTTCTCCGTCTAGAGGATTGCAATACTGGGAACGGATAAGATTCTAACCAGAACTCTCAAGCTCTCAGGGCTCTGGTAGAGGACTTGCATATTTATGTTAAGAAACAGAACTTTTACTCCGTTACAATAATCCATATGTTGTTCGCTACTTTCATTTATCAATAATAGCGTGCACTATCTATTTTTAGACTTTCGTTTTCTACTTCCGCATCGGGTGCGGTTGCTACAATGCACCGTGATTACCACAGTGATGTTTGAATCAGGTTCACCAATCAAACGACAAAAAAGTCACATGTCCGCACACAAAGTCTTCTATTGGGCTTCGTGGGCCAATCAAAGTGAGTCGTGACAGCTGTGCGCGACTTATGTTTACAGGCTACGAAAAACAACAGCTTTAACATCCAGGGTAGTTTTGTTACTGCCCAAACTTGAACATTTCAGCCCACTTCTAACTTGAGAAAACACCTTAGAGTAAGTTGCGCATGTTTTTGCTGTTGTTTTGGCTGTGCATATGGCTACATTAGCCCTATTTTATGGTCACAAGTAACTGTAAAACTGAGGTACTGGTTCTGGTCTCTGTCTCTCTCTCTCTCTCTCTCTCACACACACACACACACACACACACACACACACACAGTTTGTCAATAAGTGTGGTAAGCAAACGGCTTCTTCAGTCATTGAATGTGATCCGTTAATTCTGAACACAGCAACATAAGAGGGAGTGCATCCTTCTGCAACCAGATTCATTTTTATTTATTTTACTTAAACTTAATTTAAGGGTTAGTTAAAACAGAACATCTGGCCAAGAAGGCAACAAGTTAAACGTCAAGTCCAAGTCAGTCATGTTCAAGTTTCGTTTTAGTTTTTTTTTTCACCTCCCCTTTCAAAAATATCCATCCATTTTCTGAGCCGCTTCTCCTCACTAGGGTCGCGGGCGCGCCGGAGCCTATCCCAGCTATCATCGGGCAGGAGGTGGGGTACAACCTGAACTGGTTGCCAGCCAATCGCAGGGCACATACAAACAAACAACCATTCGTACTCACATTCACACCTACTGGCAATTTAGAGTTGCCAATTAACCTACGATGCATGTTTTTGGGATGTGGGAGGAAACCAGAGTGCCCGGAGAAAACCCACGCAGGCACGGGGAGAACATCCAAACTCCACACAGGCGGGGCCGGGGATTGAACCCCGGTCCTCAGAACTGTGAGGCAGACGGTCTAACCAGTCGTTCATTGTGCCGCCTACCGTCAAAACATTTTTATAACACAAAAACCTGGCATTTATACTGTAAACTTTTTATATTCACTGCAGCCTTGTTCCTGTTTCTTGTAATCTGCCTGGTGAGTTTACAGAATTGTGCTGTTTAACAAGTACAAACAATATAGTATCAGACAATTTCTTGGAGCTGAATTTGCCTTAATTTGTTATTTTACAAAGATTTTATGTTTTAGCGGAAGTGATAATGTTCAGCAATATCAGAATTTTATTATAACTACATATAATTTATTATAAATACATATAATATAATATATATAATATATAATTATTAGAACATTATTTTATTTGACGGTCATACTCTGATTTAAAAAATAAATCAGAAGTACTCGGTACTTGAGTAGTTTTTTTCATTTTGTACTTTCTTACTCATGTAATTATTTGGAGGACTACTTTTTGCTTTTACTTGAGCCATATTATTCTAAAGTACTCTACCCATATATATATATATATATATATATATATATATATACACATACAGTGCCACCAGAAAGTATTAATACCCCTTCACATTTTCCCCATTTTGCTATGTTACAGACTTATTCTAAATCTGAGTATAGTTTTCTTTAAAATAAATCAACATAAAATATCCCATAATGACAAAGTAAAAACATATTGCTGACACATTCCACCAATCAGGCCTTTATGGTAGTAGAGTGGTCTGACGGAAGCCACTTCTCATGAAAAGGTTCATGCCAGCCTGCTTGTTTCTCTGGTCTGATAAAACCAAAATAGAACTTTTTGGCCTGAAATGCAAGCATCATATCTGGAAAAGAAGAGGCACTGCTCATCACCTGGCTAACACCATCCCTACTGTGAAGCATGGTGCTGGCAGCTGGAACTTAGACTCGAGCGTCGATTCACTTTCCAACACGACAATGACCCGAAGCACACAGCCAAGATAACAAAGGAATGGCTTCAGGAGTAGCCTGTGAATGTCCTTGAGTGGCCCAGCCAGAGCCCAGACTTGAATCCAATCGAACATCTCTGGAAAGATCTAAAAATGGCTGTCCACCGTCAGGCTGCCCATCCAACCTGACTGACCTTGAGAGGATCTGCAGAGAACAATGGGAGACAATGCCCCAAAACAGGTGTGCCAAGCTTGTAGAGACATACCCAAGAAGACTTGAGGCTGTGATTGATGCCAAGGGTTGTGAATACTTATGTACCTACTGTTTAAATGTTTACATTTACAATAGATTTGCACAACTTTCTGAAAATATGTTTTTACTTTGTCATTATGGGATATTTTATGTAAAATTTTTTTTTAAAAGAAAACTACACTCAAATCATCTTTAAAATAAGCAAAATGTGGAAAAAGTGAAGGGGTGTGAATACTTCCTGGTGGCACTGTGTGTGTAAATATATATATATGTATATATATATATATATATATATATATATATATATATATATACATATAATCTGTTAATCTATATCTATATATATATTATTATTATTATTATTATTATATTACAGAATGGATTAAGATAAAATTGTTTCTACTTACATGTACGTTGTATGTAAGTCTCCAAACATTGAATAAACAAATAAACTGACTTTCTTTGCAGTTTAGATCACGGCTTCCCAAAGTGAGGAACGATTGTCAGAGTCAAATGATGTAATCGTATTGTATTTTACACACATTGTTGGCAAAAGACTTTTGGATTCATTTTGTTTGTTGTTGTAAATTCATGCCTGTAGTGTTTTTTTATCATCAGTTTTTGTACAGTAAAGTAATCTCATGGCAATACTGTACATGATATACTGTATTTAAGCTGTTAACCAACTAGTAATACTTCCCATTAAAGTGGCATTGTTGTTTGAAAGGCGAGCGGGACATCACTGTGTACTGCGGTGTGCAGACCATCATGGTGAAGATCAACTTCTGCCCGGTGCTGTTCTCCGGCTACACCGACACTGACCTGGCTCTCAACGGTCACCATGGCGACGCCCAGTGCCGCGGCTTCATCAACAACAACACCTTCCCCACGGTTGTGCTGTTCAGCATCGGCCTCAGCACACTGGAAGCATGCGGGAACAGCCTGGAGGTAAATAAAACGCTCAGGCACGCACACCCACACCCACACCTACACACACAGATATTTTGTGTTGATATAATCGATAAGTTAGCTAGTTGTTTATTGACTTGTGAACGACGCTTCTCTTGCTTTCTCTGTAGGTCAGCACAGCCTTCGGGCCCAACGCCTATGGGAACATGTCTCTGGTACAAATCGGGAACGTGTCCGGCTTTATTGACACCCCTGACCCGCCGACTATCATCAGCTACCTCCCTGGTTTGTTGTACAAATTCAGCTGCATCTACCCACTTGAGTACCTGGTCAATAACTCACAGCTGGCATCGTAAGTTGGCCTTTTTTTCTGCTACTTTTTAATTAATCAATCAGGAGTTGGAACTAGGAATGGTGATTCTTCATCTAATCAAGACATTGTGGACCGTCATCGAAGTTCGGTGTGGAAAAAGCCAATCTAAACAGAAAATGTGTTGTTATAGCTGCAGATGATACAAACTCCATTTTGTGTTCCATGTCAAATACAGTATAATGATTAGTAGATTAGTGGTTTGCACGTCTGCCTCACAGTTCTGAGTTTGAATGTTTCCCACTGCTTTCATGAGTTTCTTGCAGGTACCCCAGCTTCCTCCCACATCCCAAAAACATTCATGTTAGGTTCACTGAAGACTCTAAATCAATGGTTCTCAAACTTCTTCCACCAAGTACCACCTCAGAAAATTCACCCAAAATGACCAAAATCAAAATACTGACGTGTATTATTGGAAGCCACTGTAACATTACACACAATTTGAACACTGCACTTAAATACAGGAAAGTTTATAAAAATGTCTTAAATAATGATTTAATTAAAATGTATTGCACGTAAAAGTTCAATACAAATTCTACCTTAATAAATGTTTGAAAACAAACAATTCTAAAAGATTAAATGCACTTTACTACATTAAAATAAAGATTTAATCCACAAACAAGATAGAGCTGTAATGGAAAAATGTATACAATACCATCGTATTTCAGTGTGTTCCTGTACCTTCAAAAATGAATGGCAACACTTGGGACTAATTCGATTATACAAGAGCAATTCCGGTTCGTATTGTCAAAACAATAAGGAAAGGTGGAGATGTGAAACCAACTGTATGCATTTTTTCTTGAATCATGTCATGTTGTTTTCTGTCTGACTAATTGTCTGTCTTCCTACATTATTTGTATTGGTATAAACAATTTACATGTAGGAAGGAATAAAAATCGGTGTTTGAAAGCCCCTCTTTGCCAGACCTTCGAGATGTTCTATGTCTCCATGTCGGACTGTCTGACCTCTTTGCAAAGATAATGAATTGCGCAAGTTACTTTGTCTTCCAAGTATTTATTTCAGAATTTCATGATTCCTAAAAAAATAAATAAATAAATAAATAAATAAAAACGTAGGCAGTTGGGTACCTTAACATTCCACCTGCTATTCGAGTGAATACAAAAGTTGCTATGTAAAGTAAAGCCTTGAGGTGAGAAGAATCTGTAAAGATTTATTGAAAATTTCCAGAGCCCATGTTTACTATGGCTTTCTCTTGAGCTCACCAATTGCATCTTTTCACAGCTCCTCAGCAGCCATATCTGTCAAGGACAGCAATGGCACGTTTGTGAGCACACTGAGTCTCGTGTTGTACAATGTGAGTGAGTATGCTTGTTCTGCTTCATTACACGTCAACTTTTCGACTTCAAGTTGAGATCTTTTTTGGGTTATGAGGTTCAGAAGAATCAATATTCGCCCAAGTGTATACCTATTTCATATGGGTGTAGAATATTTTATTTCTTTCGTTTGGAGCAGGGATTCGCAAAGTTTTTTCAACTGGAGACCCAAGTTAGAAGTTTGACTCGTCGCCAGGATCTAAACTTGCTAAAGTACATCATGCCTTGTCATAACACGGATATATAGATAAAAATGAACAATATAGAATTCAATAGATGTGAATTTATTACTATGAATATTAATTAAAAATGTCATTTGCCAAAATGCCAAACTGTATGTTTGCTTGAGGATCAATAAAATAACTGACAGTCAGAGGTCCAACTACAAATGACCTTAGGAGCCTAATTAGCATTAATAAATTGCACAGGGCAATTGTTATTATAATTATTTAATATTGTCATAAAAAGTACACTTCCTTTCAAATGTTAAAAATATATGGAAATGAAATGGAACTAAAATGAATTTTGGTGTAAACCTAATCTGTAATTTTTTTGGTCTTCTTCAATCACATTATTTTTCATCATACAGTATCCTGTATATTAAATTTCTTTTAAAAAGATTCTTCAATTGATTTTTTAAAATTATTATCAGTACTATTAACAGATTTTGTTTGTATTGCAATAAATATGGTTGCAATAGTGTAGTTCAAATATCTGATACTTTTAATAGAAAATTATATTTATATTTTATTCTATAAGTACCCATAATCATTGTTTCTATTGCTATTATTCTGATATGAAATATAGTACAGTAATGATTAAAAAATTAATATTGAATTTCCAGTTAAAATGTTCTAAAAGTATATTTGTATTTTATATGTCCCCAGATAAATCAAGTATTGTTTCTCTCTGGTTTGAAGTGTTAAACAAATTTCAAAAGCAGCATTCCTATATCGTCATCATCATCGTTAGTGCTGCACATTCGCCGCCTTGCCAATGGCGAATTGAAACAGGAGTGTGGCGAAGCAAATACTGCCCACATTCGCCATCAAAATTCCGTGCGTCAAAACTCAAAAGCTCTTCGTGATAAAAGTTAAAGTGAGCACGCTCATTCTGGTGTGTGTGAACGGTGTTAGTGGTTTAGTTTTTCCCTCACTTCGTAAAATGCTTCAATCCCCCGTCCAGCTGGCTAGCTGGCTGGCTAAGTAGTCTGGCTCACGGCCTTTCCCAGCTGCGCATCGGGGAAGATAAGACCCGATGCCGCCGAATTGCACCATGCGTTTTTATTACCTTGACGTACGTTTGAAGTGTCGGAGGTCAATGTGTCGTGCAATTCACATTAGTTCTTGCAGCTAGCTAACTGCCTTCTTCCTCAACGCACGAGCCGGTAATTCCACTTTTGCTGTCATGCCGAGCGGCGGTGCTGGCTAGCTAGCTAGCTAGTCAGTCATTTGGTGGCCCGAGGGGCTTGGTCATTTGGGGACCCAAGGCAAAGATAGTCATGGCCTAAGAGGTTTCATGACCCAGTGCTAACCTTGCATTAGTATTATTAAGTGAAATATTTTTTCCTTCTCAATTGTCAGAAAAATATATACCTTTGCACTTATAAAATATTATTCTTTGTGAATCATACAATTTTTGGTTTTGGTGCGAGGACAAAAATGTTTATCTTCTTCCGGTCTCTCCCAAATATTGTATTATCATTTTACTATGAGACAAAGCAAGATGTCTGTGATTGGGGTGGTCCCAGTTGCATGAGGCAGATGATAACTGCCTGTTCATGTGTGTATATATGACCTCGCGAAATAGTCGTACACTTTTTAGCAGGAGCCATCTTGGTTGTAATTGAAATGTCTCCTTGCATTTGATGTTTTTATTAAATTGTTTCGCTCATTGTTCTCGAACTGCCTGTCCTGTCTCTTGTCTTCTAAAGGGTTAACCTTTTTTCACTGACAGCTTTGAATATGGGTATTGCCATCAAGTCACAAATACAGTCTTAAATTACTACTGAAATGTAATGAGAGTAAAAAATAAAAATGATAATAAAATGATTAAATACGTTGCATGAATGCCTCCAATAAACCTTTCTGAAAAGAAAATTTCTAAGCAAATGATGTCTAATTATATATCTTTTCCTGTAGGATTCAACATACAACCAAATGCTTTCCATCCCCATGGCCGGTCTGGCTTTGAAAACCAGAGTGTTTGCTGCAGTCAAGGCCACAAACCTGGACAAACGGTACCGTGAAGCGGTTATTTAACGCCATCTCAATTCTAAAGACGTGATATGAATGAAAATAACTCAATGGCTGATGGAATTGACTCAGCCATTATGATATTATACGACACGGAGGCGCCAGGCCGTGACAGAAGGAGAAAGGCCCATGTGTGCTTTCCCATGTGCAGTTGGATGGCTATCTGGCATCCCAATCTCACAGTTTTGTCCCCCTGCAGTTGGAACATCTTGATGGACTACTGTTACACAACCCCCTCAGGGAATCCTAATGATGAACTCCGCTACGACCTTTTCCTGGGGTAATCCGACTTCTCCGTGAACCACAAAAGTGGGGCTATTAGCCATTCATGTCCATCCCAGCTGAATGCAACAATGTCTGAACGTCATATCGCATGCGTGGCGCTCTCTCTGTTTTGGCACAGCTGCTCCAAAGACCCTCAGACCACCGTTTTCGAGAACGGAAAGAGTCAGATGGGACGCTTTTCCTTTGAAGTCTTCCGTTTTGTGAAACACCGGCACCAGAAGATGTCCACGGTCTTCCTGCATTGCGTCACCAAGCTGTGCAAGAGCGACGACTGCATCATGCTCATGCCGGTATGTCCTAAACAACCACCGCTGCCAGACCCCAATTTGGGATCCCAGGATCACCAATTACGTGTTTGGCAGATTTGCGGTCGACGTCGAAGGCGGGACGAAGGGGCCAGCCTCGGTTCGCCTCCAGCCGCCAGTGGGAGTGCCATCATTAGCGCTGGACCAATCATCACCAGGAGTGGTATGAACTCACTCTTTTGCATTATGTTTAGATATTAGGTCCAACACATTTGGTAGGTACTGTATGGAGTACTAACATAACAAATCCATAAGAAGATTCATTAATTGGGATCTGTAAAACCTCTAATCTTGACAGTTTCGTATTAAGGTGTGCGTGGCTGTAGGTGACGTCTTTTTTGTCTTCTCAAGGCCCGCCGCACACCTTGCGATGCAGCCAAATGGAACTGAAGTGGACCATTACAAAAAAATTACAATTGGCGACTCTTCACCGCACACCAAGCGATTGAGGTCCACATGTCTACTGACACGCTGCAATGGAAAAACTGCCACCCGTCATCGGGTTTTAGGCTCCAAATGCAGTATACTGTACTATACTGTATTCGATTTCTAATGAACCACAAAAATATGGCACATTTGTCAAGGAAAAAGTAGATTGCCAAAAAGAGAGGAAACCAGAGACAATAAAGGAGAAAGTGTGGATATATTGAGAGACCCATTCACTGACTGCATCCGTGCACTCGCCACGCTTGCTTTCTAGCCACAGGTACAAAAGAAATTATATAGTCGAGTATTATTTTGAAACACAATATAGACGCTCTAGATACTGTATTGGTATGGCTGGGTCTCACTTACACTTAGAACATGGAAAACCTTTTGTTTTTGTGAAAGCCCATGTGCATTTCTGATTGGGTGTTAACATCCGCAACATTATGGCGCTGTTTACTGGAGATAAAAATTTTGATTTGCAGCAAAACCAGTGGCCAGTCGGCCACTCATGAAAACTAGTCGTCGAACCCCACACACTAAGCGACAATTCAGATGGGTTCGGCCACATCGCTCGGACCACTGCTAGTGGTACGGCACATAAAGCTTCCTGCACACTGGCGCTATCTGCTGAGCAAAACTCATTAGTCCGTTTGCTCAGCAGATACCTCGCTGAGTATGGGTAATTGTCGGTGAGTTTTCTGCCTCACATGGCCTTGAGACAAATAGCTAACATATTTGATATTTTTCTCCTCACAAGGTCAAAAACTCACAGTGTGCGCGCTACTTGAGGTACGGTATGTGCTGAGGGCAGAAATTCAGGTGGCTAATCAAAACGCATCCTCAGTTCCCGATTTCAAGATGGTGGACCCTGCGTTGTTGTCGGCAGCTACATATTATAGGATAAATTGGTTGATATGTGGCCAGACGTTGCCTCGTACAATTTCATGAATGAAACTGAAGACACTGAAAAATCTTTGTCCCTCCTCATATTATTAATTATTTTTTCCCATCTGCCCACATATCAACCAATGTATTCTCTCATTCTAAGATCTAGTCGCTGACAACTTTGCCTGGGGCCGCCATACTTAAATCAGGTGGACAGACAATGCCTTTTGATTGGCTACCTGAATTGCCACCCTTAGCAAGTAGCCCAAATAGCATGGACACGGTGAGTTTTTCACCTCTCGAGGCAAAAAAAATCAAATGTGTTCGATATTTCATGAGGCAGAAAACTCACCGAAAATTATGTGCACGCAGTGAGCTATCTCAAATGACTTCTTGCTCATCAGATAGAACCAGTGTGCGGCAGGCTTAAAGGGCTGGAGCGAGGCACTTGCCAGCTCCTCAGCAAGCTAAGTCACTCTTGGCTGTTCAAAAAGTGTCCAGCCCCGGAATTACTGTGTTATGGGGTGAAATTTTTGGGGTATATTAAGGGTTTAAATTATTCTTATTGACCAGTGATTCACAAAGTGTGCTACGTGGGCTCTCTCGAGTGGTATGTGAAAGAATCACTGCCTAATTACAGTTCAGTTGTATTTAACTTAAGTGTAATACATTTGCATTTAGTCTTTCAGAACTCTCTTTTTAAACATTTATTTATGTACACTTTTTATGTAACTTATATGTGTGGTAGATTTCATTGGAATAAGTACTGTTTTTTTTCATTTTTCTATTGTTAATGTTCAAACATAAGGTTGCATAATATTACAGAGGTTTACAATAATATTAAATAAACATTTTAGGAATAAAAACTTGTTTTTCGGGGTTCAATTACACTTAGGCCTACGATGCTATTTTTTTTTTATGTTGGTCATGTTTGTGATACTCGGAGAACTAATTATTTTTTATTTTTTTTTGGTGGTAAAGTTCAGGAACCACTAACATGGTGTGTATGGTATGGTATCAGTTTGTTGTCAGTCCTCAATATATGTGGAACATACAGAAGGCCGAAATTGCTTTTCAAAAGGCCACTTTCACAAAAAAATGCTGAGAACATAAACCATAAAGTCAAAGACAGCAAACATAAATTCATACATCCTCTTTGTTGTATGAAGCGGATATAGATGAAAGAGAAGGTCTACAGCCACCCTCCCCCGTCGATCATAGATGTTGCGATCACAGCACACATGACTGATTAATTAAATTATGCTAACGAGCTGCAGACTTTAACAGGAGTGAAAGTGAATGTAAAAAATAATCACTTGTGATTTTATTCCAGATGATACTCCCGTCAACAGCACTCAACCTGGTAAGCAGCCTAACACAGTGTTTACGAAACACACAAAATGGTTTAACATGATTTTCTGGGATGCTGAGAATGATGATACAGGTTACTAATGGAAATTGCTGTTTTTTTTAAGTTTTCTTGGCAGAAGAACAACAAGGCGGGGTCATGATAAATTCATGTCAAAGCAGGTTATCTGTTTTATGTTTTTTTGCAATGTTAACACAGTACTTTATTACCTCACAGCGCCAGGTGACCCCTCCCACCTGATGAACCCAGTGACCACTGCGCTAATCTCAGGTGTGATCATCCTGGGCGGGATGAGCGTTGGCTTCGTACTGCTGTCGCTGCGTCTCCTGCAGAAGTCACGCCTCCCGTCCTCTTCCTCAGCTACTGGAGCCTCTGGAGCTTGGAACCCTGCTTTTAAATGAGCACATTAAATTATCAATACATCACAGTGAATTAATTTGCACACACATCAATAAATGTGTGTTTCAGGTGTTGTGTACCCCCTTAATTATTGACATCCGCTGAAAGATTAGATTTTGAGTTGATAAAAAAAAAAGAACTTTAACTTAGATAATTAGAATTCTAGGCAAGACTAGAAAAAAAATAATTTGGCTTATTTTGATGGGTTAATCCATGCCATTACTATTATTATGATGTTGATGATCGCAATAAACCATAAAGTATAGAAGGAGCACGATTTAAAATTAGGTAATTGGATTTTTTTTATTGATAATAAATCTAAATTTTTTTTGATTTTTTTAAAGATTTTTTTAATATCTTAGATTTTTTTAAAACTTTTTTAAACAACACATCTCGCTTGTTTTAATTGTTGAATACTCTGAATTAAATAAAATCTTACATGTTAATGTGGATGTATGTATATATGTACGTATGTATGTATGCATGCATGTATGTATTATGTTAAAAAAGCACAAAACATTTGTAATGATGAAGATGATAATTATATACTATTATTGTTATTATTGTTATTCGTATGAATATTTGAAAATGAATAAATTTACTGTAATAGTTGAATGTGTAATATAATACAATTATTATATACAGTGGCTATAAAAAAGCCTCCACAAAATGTCAGATTTTTGTGATAAAAAGGAATTAGGCCAAGGTAAATCATTGCAAAACTTTTTCACCATTAATGTGACCTAAAACCTGTAAAACTAAATAGTTTTACAAAAAAAAACTATTTAGTTTTACAGGTTTTAGGAACGCCCCCCCCACCCCCGATCAGAACCCGAGCGATGTTCTGTCATTGGACTTCTGTGCTCATCACGGATTGTCGTTAACGAACACCATGTTCAAGCATAAGGGTGTCCACACGTGCATTTGGCTCCAGGACACCCTAGGTCGCAGTTCGATGATCGGCTTTGTGGTCGTGTCATCGGACTTGTGGCCGCATTTCTTGGACACTCGGGTGAAGAGTGGGGTGGAGCTGTCAACTGATCACCACCTGGTGGTGAGTTGGCTCCGATGGTGGGGGAAGATGTCGGACCGACGTGGCAGGCCCAAACATATTGTGGGAGGTCTGCTGGGAACGTCTGGCAGAATCCCCTGTCAGAAGGAGTTTCAACACCCACCTACGACAGAACTTTGCTTATATTCTGAGGGTGGCGGGGGACATCGAGTCCGAGTGGACCATGTTCCACGCCGCCATTGCTGAGGTGGCCGACTGGAGCTGTGGCCGTAAGGTGGTCGGTGCCTGTCGTGGCGGCAATCCCCAAACCCGTTGGTGGGCACTAACAGTGAGGGATGCCGTCAAGCTGAAGAAGGAGTCTTATCGGGCCTTTTTGGCCTGTGGGACTCCTGAGGCAGCTGATGGGTACCGGCTGGCCAAGCGGAATGCAGCTTTGGTGGTTGCTGAACCAAAACTCGGACCATTGGAGAAATTCGGAGAGGCCATGGAGAAAGACCTCCGGACGGCTTCGAGGAAATTCTGGTCCACCATCCGGCATCTCAGGAGGGGGAAGCAGTGCACAATCAACACCATGTATAGTGGGGATGGGGCGCTGCTGACCTCGACTTAGGACGTTGTGAGTCAGTGGGGAGAATACCTCGAAGACTTCCTCAATTCCACCAACATGCCTTCCCACGAGGAAGCAGAGTCTGGTTTCGCTGGGGCGGACTCTCCAATCTCTGGGGTTGAGGTCACCGAGGTGGTTAAAAAGCTCGTCCATGGCAAGGGCCCGGGGGTGGATGAGATTCGCCCGGAGTTCCTAAAGGCTCTGGATGTTGTGGGGCTGTCCTGGTTGACATGCCTCTGCAACATCGCGTGGACATCGGGGGAGGAGTTCAAGTATCTTGGGGAGGAAACTCATTTGGGCAGACGCTTGCTCATGAGTGAGCGAAGAATGGAACGGGAGATCGACAGGCGGATCGGTGCAGCGTCTGCGGTGAGGCGGACTTTGCATCGCTCCATTGTGGTAAAGAAGGACCTAAGCCAAAAGGCGAAGCTCTCAATTTACCGGTCGATCTATGTTCCTACCCTCACCTATGGTCACGAGCTGTGGGTCGTGACCAAAAGAACAAGATCCCGGATACAAGCGGCCCAAATGAGTTTCCTCCGCAGGGTGTCCGGGCTCTCCCTTAGCGATAGGGTGAGAAGCTCGGTCATCAGAGTAGAGCCGCTGCTCCTCCACATTAAGAGGAGCCAGATGAGGTGGCTGGGGCATCTGATTCGGATGCCTCCCGGACGCCTCCCTGGTGACCCCAGGAGGAGACCCCGGGGACAACCCTTGGCTGGACTGGAAATGCCTTGGGATCCCCTCGGAAGAGCTGGATAAAGTGGCTGGGGAGAGGGAAGTCTGGGCATCCCTGCTAAAGCTACTGCCCCCGTGACCCGACCTCGGATAAGCAGTAGAAAATGGATGGATTAATCTTTTTGAGAGGGAAAGTAAGAATAAACAACGGAGATAATGTGGTTGCACAAGTGTGTACAACTGGGGATGTGGCTTTGTGTTCTAGTAGGGTTTTCCACACAACATTTTGGTTTTCTTGCGAAACCAAAAAGGTTTTGTGTTCACATTGACTTGCATTTCAAACTGTTCAGAATTCCCTCCACCTTGACTAAGGCCCCAATTCCAGATGAAGAAAAACAGCCCCAAGGCGTCATGATGTCTCCAATATGTTTCACTGTAGGTATGCTGTTTTTCTGGTGGTGAGTAGTGTCGTGTTTGAACCGCTTGGAATTATGGTAAAAAAGTTAACATATTTTCCCACATGTATTTGGAAGATTTTGTAGACTTTTTATATCAACTCTTAACTCTTTCATGTATTTCAATTAATATTTTCATACCAAGCAGTTATTACCGTAACTATTTAAACATACAAATAATTACGTTCAGTTAATGTTCATTATTTAAGTGTTTGACTAAAAGTACACATTTCCTACACATTCTCCACAATAAGAAGCTCAAAACAAAGCTAATTTTCTTTAATATTTGAGTTTTCAGCAATTACTTTATGGGATTTAATGTGAATTTATGTTTTTTCTCAATTTGTTAGACTTTTCTCAAATGGCTACAATACAGAATACTCCTGCCCTTTATGATTGCTGGACTTAACTTTCCAATTTTCACCAGATTGATTTTCCTTTGCAAAGATTCGTATAATAAAAGTCTGGACCTCACGTGCATGACTGGCTGCACTCTATTGTAATCCAGACTTTCAACAGCTGTTATATGAGCATGTCTCAATAAAACCCAAGAAAAGAAGGAACAAGTGGAGCGAATACTGCGGTCACCCTTGCATCGGGTTACTAAAATCTTCTCCCAAAAGTGGGCACGGGGAAGAAGAACGAAGAAGACTCGTATGGAGCCACATCATTACGTCATGGCTTGGATGCTGACGGAAACGCCCATCCTTCATCTTGACCCAGATCGGAGCTTTCCCTTGTCAGGTGGCTCAGCTGACAAGATCAGCTTACGTTACTATTGCTCACTCTCTTGCACTGATCTCATCTTGAATTTGTAGACACTCAATGTACAGAAAATGAACTGTTCATGTTCTCCACGAACTGAGCTTCAAAAGAACTCTGATTCGATGTATCACGCAAAAAGCTGTCATCCAGCCACATTAAATGTCATCAAACACATTAGAAGACAACAGGCCCTCTTCTCTCCATTGTGTCCCGGTTGAATAGTCAGCATACATACCTTCCTTGATTCAATTTCACATTAGTAACTAAAGCAAGCATGCAGTCAAAAGAACCATATGCTCATTGTTAAAGCAGTCCTGTGTTGGGTTTCATCATTTGCCTCCAGGACACCACCACAGAGCCTCAATGTGACAAAAACCTAATTGTTCATGCCAAAAACCCGCTAATGTGTTATTGACCCCTTTCCTGTCCAATCCAAAAACAGTCCTCAAAACAGTAGTCAGATCACTGCGTATAAAACCACCTCCATCGCATGCTCACCTCCCAAACAAGGCAAAGAGACAGAGGTAGGTTAGATCCCTACACACTTTCCGCAAATGGATCTTGCACCCTAATCTGAGACGCCTTTGCTGGATTGATCTCTTTCTGAAGTGACATTTGTGTTTCTCCCTCATCTTTCTCACACAGAGGCTGAGCAGTGGGAGATGGCTTTGAACAGCTTCCTCATCCTGACCTCAGGACCCTCAGCCTATCTGACTGTGGATCTAGTTTAGATGCACACCTTCGGGGATGCTGTACTGACCTCACATATTAATCCACTACATGTTGACAAATGGGCTGATAGATATTTGCAGCTGAAATTGTATTGTTAAAATCAAGTTCACTGTTAGATTCATCCATCCATCCATTTTCAACACTGCTTATCCTGGTTAGGGTCACAGGACGCTGGAGCCTATCCCAGCTGACTTCGGGCGAAAGGCGGACTACACCCTGAACTGGTCGCCAGTCAGTCGCAGGGCACATATAGACACGGACAACCATTCGCACTCACATTCCCACCGTCACTGAGTGGGAACTGAACCCACGCTGCCTGCACCAAAGTCAGGCGAGTGTACCGCTACACCATCAGTGACCTCTGTTAGATTTAATTTCTATGTTTATATTCTAATGTCCTAAAGTTGACTAAAGTTCTCTATTAATAATAATTAAGGCTCTTGGGTACAATTCTTTTGATCAACTATAAGAACTGTAATGCCACAGCAGAGGTGCTCTTGGAGGTAACTCAGCTTTCCATATCTTACGTCATGTCACACTTCTTTAGACAGCAAACTACTGGTGCTCCTTGGTTTACAATGGGGTTCTGTTTTTACATTGGTGACATAATCGGAATTTTTGGAACGCAACATAGTCCATCACTAACCTACACTAATGCAGTAGTAAATAATTGTATGAAAAATATATAACATGAAAGAATCAAATGAACAAGTATTTTTCATTATGCGCTATTTGCAACCTCAAAACATTGTATGTCACTGAATCAACAGCGCCTCTGCAGGTTGTAGCATACATGATTAATGAACAAGCAATACCACACAACAGAATTCCTAACACTCAATCAATTATTGTGACCATCTCTACGAACAATCATGAGCACTATCTTAATGCAATCAAATACAATCAGTGCCTTTTTATCTTGTCACCATCAGAATACACTGATATTAAAGTGGTGTGCGACACCTCCGCCATTGACCTCGCTATCCAAGTATGCCTAGTGGTCTACACTGGCTACAATGCTAGTTTACTGATCCTCAACCACATTGTGGGCAATTCAGACTGTCAGGGTAGCCTGGATGAGTTGGTGGCATCCCCCGTGGTCAGATTCAGCTTCCCCATACGAGAGGGAAACGCCTGCGGGAGTAACTTCTTAGTAAGTGCACGGTGCACGAGCTAAAAGAACGAGAGCTCGAGGTTAGGGTCGATTTAAAAAGTCCTGTTTCCAATGAATTACTCTTCAGACCACAAGTGGACCAGGAACAGGCATATCATGCCACAGGAGGGCATTGAACTGAGAAAAAAGATCTATGTGGAAGTGCTTGCATCCAACCTGACGTCGTAGTAAGAACCTTTAGCATTCTGGTTGGGACCAGGGCCTGTGTTTATCAAACCCTTCGTCATTCAAATGTCCTGCAGAGTGTAGTTTTATTGATAAGGTGGTTTGATAAATGCAGGTATCGGATACTTCCTGGGTGCTTTGCCTTTGTCTTCTCTTGTTTGCAACCACATGGCTCTTGATAGCTTGTAAATTTGAGGATTCCGCCTGTGACCCGGAGTCTCTGACTCGGTGCTGAAGACCTCATTGTTTCTCCACAGGTACTTTGTGCTTCTGGACCGGTGCTACGCCTCAGTGTCCCCACAGCCCACCAACACCACCTTCTTTAATCTATTTGTCTCGTAAGTCTAATAAAAATAAAACACATCACAATCTTCTATTTTATGATTATTTTCAAGAGTCATTCTCCGGGTGAAGAAGATACCTTCCTACTGCGCATTCTTCTGTCGTTTAATTAAGTTAGCCGATAATGTCCTAAGTCTAAAGTGGTATTGTAGTCAAGAAAATCGAGACCAAGACTTTGAGGAGTTAAGACCAAGCCAAGAACAAGACCTTGGCTTTAAAGGACCTCGCTAATGCTGTGAACATTGGCACTTATTCCATGGTTCTGGACTTAAAAAATTATGTCTGCAGACAAAATTCCCCCCAAAGTAGACTCAGTAGTAATTTTAGCCTTATTTTATATTTTCAGCCAGATTTTGGTCATGTCAGCCTGACACTTCAGGTGCAGGAGGTGATGACATATCCTCACTGAATTATTATGTGTTCTGCGGTGTCATTTTCACTTGCATTGAAAGTCTGGAAGTTTTTTTTTAGACAATAACGAATGAAAATAGTGAAACTAAAACATTTTATTAGGCTTGTTTTTGTTTAAAAAACTTGATCGTTGAAATGCCTCTTTAAAGAAAGAAGACAACCACATCCTCCCACATGAGGTAAATGCTTGCTAGTTTTTATACAATATGTAGGTCAATGTACATGAAAAAATATTTTAGCATGTGCTGTTAATGAAAAATTAGTGAATTATCCTGACGGAAGCCGGATCGGTGAGAGGTAGAAAACATCACTGCACTAAATATTGATTGAAATGGTTAGTAATTAACTAGTACTAATCCACAGTACGTCAAATTTACCCAGAACCTACGAGGATTGCTGTTGCTGAGAAACGATCATAACAGGAAGATAAAGATTTTAAAGCTTCCAACCTGATGACTGGGAAATGATAGCCTCATGGTGCTGAAACCGCCATTGTTTGTGATGGGTTCATAAGAAAAACGTTGCTTTAATTTGTTTTTTTAGCGCCTATGAAAAAAAGGTAAACTTGACATACATGGTTGTTATCGTACAGCGACTATTCAAATGTTCATCCCTCGTATTGAAATACTCTCCCTATCTTCTTAGCAGCCACTCAATCTAAAGACGAGGGTAAGTATATTTTCCCTGATCCCACCGCTGTGCGAACATTTAAAATACTTTTTTCATGATCAAATTCCACAATTTCCTATGTGCGGCGAGTATGTCTATGTGAAGTAACACGTTCCATTTCATGTGCACAGCCCATTCTGGCAACGGCCAACCATGACGGCAAAGGCACGTCCGTGGGTCTGGGGATCGCCGTGGCCATCCTCGTTGTGATAGGCGTGACAGCCATTTTGATGGCGGTTTCTTTTTATCGAAAGATGAAGCAAATGAGCTAGCAGAACTGGTGGGGTACATTGCGTATGCAGGACAACTCATAAAGCTTGCTTCCACACATTTATGGAAGGCCACGTCTGGATAATACATGTATCATGATGCATGCAACTGATATTATTCCATTATTTGCAAGAACCCTGATCGAGACAATGCATTCTAACAGCCTGCATCTATTTGTTGATGGTATTTCGTGGAAGCCAGAGGTGACTTGCTTGCATGAGTCCTTTTGCATGTTATGTGTTTATGAGCATTGGTATTTCAACTACTAGATGCATGCTGCTGACTTGCATTGTGTTGTACGCATGTTGCAACAAGGGTCCACATTTAAAGCAACAGAGTATAATAATGTAGTAATTTATTTGCATAATGTGCCTGTGTGTGCAAGACAGCATTTGTTTGAATACTTAATGTCATATGGTAACAACGTCGTGGCAACCCCAAAACGTTTGTACGAGACTGTGCCATTTTTTGTTGTTGGATATGACACGCATGCATTCTTACTATTAAAGTTTTCAGAATGTATAAACAAAGCTTGTTCCAGTGGCAGACTCAAATCAAATCACTCACTACATGATTCACGACAGTGACAAAACTATGGGTAACTTCAGAATGGTGAGAGCATTTAAAGAGAAGAATGGATAAGTGCTGTATTGACCTTTATAAAAAAAAAATGTAATGACTCTCCACCAGAGGGTGGCTAATCACCATTTTTAACATTCCATTTTTTTAGGCATCCTCCTCCACAGTTCAATTGTCCACAAGAGATTTTAGCTGGTGTTATGACATGCTATCTGGAGCTTTAAGGAAGTGACATTTTAGATGTTTGAGGACCACTCATTTACTAAATATGACCAGTAGGAGAGAGCTATAGGGACTCAGTGTTTTCTCACAATAATTAGAAAGACTATGTTTGATATGAAGTTCATTAAGTCTGAAATACTCATAAAAACTAAGTAATTACAAACTCATTCAAATCTTTATAAGGTTCTTCAAAGAAAATGTAGTAATGTTGCTTAGGGTCAGGGCTAAGGTTAGGTCATTTAAGACATCATTTTTAAGAACTTTGAACAGCGGATTTAGGGATTATTTGTTATTTTTAAAGGATAATAAGAGCCTTTATTTTGGAAGATTAAATGTAAGACAGACACCCTGTTTTTGGCGAGGAATAGCCAATGAAAAATATTTTTAAAATAACTTTTAAAATTTTTAATTTTTTTTAAAACTTTTTAAATTTCAATCAGGGAGACATCAGGTTTATTAGACTTATCAGAATGCTATTTTTAACCTTTCTTTTTAACTTTCTGTTGTATGCCATAAGTACAAAGGGTTATAAATTATTTAATATTAATTAACTAAACATGATTTTTTAATAAGACTGCAGTTTTTTTTCAGTCAGTTTTCGCTCACATGTTTTTCTTGTTAGCCCTAAGAAGGCTTTATAAATACATACATACATTTTAAATCAGAGAAAATTTCAGTTATCACTTTTTTTTATTAGATTGTTTTGTTAGAAATTGATGTTTTCTCTTGTATGCCATGAGAAGGAAACAAGGATTTAAATGTGGAAATGGTATGTTTCAAATGTAATATTTTTCAAAAACGAGTTAATCGCGACGTTCTTCTATTCTTTTTTCCTCCAAACGTGGAGCTCCCTGCATGCATTGCACCACACTGCCCTTAAGAGGCCAAGGCGGGCACAGCAGGAACAGGTCAGTCCCCCAGTCCCAAAAATATTTCAATTTTTAATAATGATTTTACTTGTTACTAATTTATTTTGGGATTGTTCTTTTAAATATTAAAAGTTGAGTTTTGATAGTCGAATAAATATACTAGTGTGTGTGTGTGTGTGTGTGTGCGCGCGTGTGTGTGTGTGTATGTAAACACTTTCTGCCTACAGTAGCTAACCTTGAATGATTAAGATATACTGTATACAGCACCTGCATTTAAAAATACAAAATAAAACCTTGGGCATTACATCAACTCAGAATCTATTGCTGATGCTAATTTGTTTATCCAGGGGAAAAACATAATCACAGTGACCTTGTACTAAAGTGCCATTATGGGGACAATGTTACATGAAACAGAAAAGTTTGCTCCTTAATCAGGTCGGTACTCTGTATCAACAGATACCTAAAATCAAAGACTCGGGTGCAAAAAAATGTGATCGGGACATCCCTACTCTGTACCACTTATCCTCACTCGTGTCGCTGGTGTGCTGGAACCTACCCCAGCTGACATTGAGAAAGAGGTGGGATACACCCTGAATTGCAGGGCACATATACCGTAGACAAAGAACCAATCATACTCACATGCACACCTACAGACAAATTGGAGTCTTCAATTAACCTACAATGCTATTAGCCTACCGGAGTACCTGGAGAAAACCCACACAGGCACAGGGAGAAGGCCGGAGCCCGCATTTGAACCCATGACCTCTGAACTGTGAGGCGGATGTGCTAAACAGTTGTGCACCGTGCCGCTTTTAAATATATTTTATAGAAATGTAGTAGTATTCTGCCAGAACAACAGCAATACTATGCCACATAATTATTTTTTTTAACAGCAACTGAGAAAGAAGAACATGGATTTTAAATAAAAATAAATGTATACAAATTATTATTATTATTATTATTATTATTATTATTGTGTTATATGTTTGTACTCCTTGTTTCCCAAACTTAGGTTAGGAGCTAAAAATGGGTTAGTTTTTACTGGGTTGGCAAACAATTTCACAGTTTGTCTTTTGTGTTCTGTACAGTTAGATCGTGTCAGTATATGTCAAATTTTTGGCTAAACATCATACGTTTTGGTCAGTTAGGATCCTGGAGGGGGAATCAAATTTCAATTTGAGCTACAAAAGTTAGGGAAACCCTGTCTCTTCTTCATATTTATCCTCCCTATGACGCTTTTTTTTTTGTCATGACTGATTTGATGGAAATGGAGATGGTGTTCGGTGGGACAAGGGCAGTAATCAACACGAGATGAGCCACTTTGTAACCTGAATGGAGGGGACGACCAGCTGAGCTCGCTCCATTAAGGCAGCAGTAAATGTATGTTCGCGATGAATCCTCCCTTTCATGACTTGCCTGTAATTTAATTAAAACAACAGGGATGGACGCTGACCTTTGGATGAGGACCACTTTGCCCTCTAAAAAGTGTTTACAGCCTTCAGAAGGGAGAATTTGTATTGAACCTGCTGCCCATGTTGCAAATGACAGGCCGTATTTTATTCCTTTTTTTTTTTTTGCGGGTCGACTCTTGGTGTCATCGTGAGCGGCATTCGAATGGATGTCATTAAATACTGTCACTTTCATATCTGCCAGACAAGGGTGAAAGAAAAAAAAAATCTGTTTTGTGGTCCTTTTTAGCTTCTTTTATTCCTTTCGGTCAGCTGGATGAATAATTGTTCTGTCATTTCCACTCTAATTAAAAGGCACATGAGTGTGTCTATAGGCTATGGAGAAGCTAGAGCAGACATCGCGTTCATGAAAAATGCATGCAGCAGCTGCAGCCTAGTTTAAGGCTGGCACGTGAACATGAAGAGCACCATGACTTTGAATAAACATGGGCGTGATGACAGTGCAAGAGATAAAATATTAGTAGTAAAAAGCCATACATGGAGAAAGAGAGGTGGAAACGTGTTACGGTGTACTGCTGAGCAGGCGCAAAGCGTGTGAGGAGGTCTGGGTATTCCATTAACCTTTCATAATGAGGCAGAGAACGTGGACGGCTGCAGGTAAAGCAAAATGTCATGTTCAAGTCATCACAGGAAGCATAGAGCTACAGTACATCCTCAATGGACTCTATGGGTATGGAAAGTATTCATACTCCCTTAAATGTTTCACTCTTTGTTATATTGCAGCTTCTTCTTTTCCTTTCGGCTTGTCCCTTTAGTAGTCGCCACAGCGCGTCATCCTTTTCCATGTAAGCCTATCTCCTGCATCCTCCTCTCGAACACCAACTGCCCTCATGTCTTCCCTCACGACATCCATCAACCTTCCTCTTTGGTCTTCCTCTAGCTCTCTTGCCTGGCAGCTCCATCCTCATATTGCAGCCATTTGCTAAAATATTTTAAGTTAATTTTTTTCCCTCATTAATGTACACACAGCACCCCATAGTAGACCTAACAGATCACAGTGCATGTCAGAGCAAATGAGAATCATGAGGTCAAAGGAACTGCCTGAAGAGCTCGGAGACACAATTGTGGCAAGGCACAGATCTTGCCAAGGTTACAAAACAAATTCTGCTGGACTTAAGGTTCATAAGAGCACAGTGGCCTCCATAATCCTTAAATGGAAGCCAGTTGGGACGACCAGAACCCTTCCTATAGCTGGCCGTCAAACTGAGCAATCAGGGGAGAAGAGCCTTGGTGAGAGAGGTAAAGAAGAACCGAAAGATCACTGTGGCTGAGCTCCAGAGATGCAGTCAGGAGATGGGAGAAAGTTCTAGAAAGTCTACCATCACTGCAGCCCTCCACCAGTCGAGGCTTTTTGGCAGAGTGGCCCGACGGAAGCCTCTCCTTAGTGCAAGACACATGAAGGCCCGCATAGAGTTTGCTAAAAAAAAAAAAAAAAACACCTGAAAGACTCTAAGATGGTGTGAAATAAAATTCTCTGGTCTGATGAGACCAAGATAGAACATTTTGGCCTTAATTCTAAGCGGTATGTGTGGAGCAAACCAGGCACTGTTCATCACCTGTCCAATACAGGGATATCCTGGACGAAAACCTTCTTCAGAGTGCTCAGGACCTCAGACTGGGCCGAATGTTCACCTTCCAACAAGACAATGACCCTAAGCACACAGCTAAAATAACGAAGGAGTGGCTTCAGAACAACTCCATGACTGTTCTTGAATGGCCCAGCCAGAGCCCTGACTTAAACCCAACTGAGCATCTCTGGAGAGACCTGAAAATCTCTGTCCACCAACGTTCACCATCCAACCTGACAGAACTGGAGAGGATCTGCAAGGAGGAATGGCAGAGGATCCCCAAATCCAGGTGTGAATAACTTGTTGCATCATTCCCAAAAAGACTCATGGCTTTATTAGCTCAAAAGGGGGCTTCTACTAAATACTGAGCAAAGGGTCTGAATACTTATGGCTGTGTGATATTTCAGTTTTTCTTTTTAATAAATCTGCAAACATTTCTAAAATTCTGTTTTTTTCTGTCAATATGGGGTGCTGTGTGTACATTAACGACGAAAAAATGAACTTAAATGATTTTAGCAAATGGCTGCAATACAACAAAGAGTGAAAAATTTAAGCGGGTCTGAATACTTTCCATACCCACTGTATACACACACAAAATGTATTATATATATATATATATATATATATATATATATATATATAAAGCAGAGCAGCTCAATAATAGAGCAGAGCTAAGAGAGAGGAACATGGAGTCCTGGGGGAACTCAGCTACCTCCTGCTTGCCAAGGCTAAAGAAAGAAGTACCATCAGAATCCCTACTGGATGACATCAGCACAGCGCTGTTAAGCATCCCTACCAATCGGCTGATATATGCATTGGTATCAGTTATCCTTGAGATGATTGGTTGTGAGATAAACAACCGCAAGAAGCAAGGGCAACCCCCATGGAAGAGAAGGCTTGAGGCAAAAATAAGAGAGAGAGAAATGTGTTTCCTAACAGAGCAAAGCAAAGGTGTGAAACTTAAGAAAGAACTGCCCAAGAAATACAGCAGCTGTTCACAGCCGAGGCACTTGAGACTGTCAAGAAAAGACTCACACCCTTAGCTACCTGAGAGAGGTAGAGGCCAGGAGAATAAACGATGTTGTCCAACATTCCAGCTAAGGTATACTCTCAGTGGCAAGACTGAAACAGACCCACCCAAGGCTGAGCCAGAGCAATACTGGAAGAGTATCCGGGAGAAGGAGGCATCACACAATACCAACGCCCAATGGCTGGCAGACTTACAAGCAGAGCACAGCAACCTCCCAGAACAAGAACCAGTAGTCATAACTGCCAGATATCAGAATCAGAATCATCTTTATTTGCCAAGAATGTCCAAAAAACACACAAGGAATTTGTCTCCGGTAGTTCTAGTACGACAACAGACGGTCAATTGACAGAGAACACTTTTGAGACATAAAGACATTGACAAAAAAACAGTCACTGAGCAATAAAGGGTTGCTAGTTATCTGGGAATGCCGGTACATTTATTTATTTATTTTTTGACAATTGTGCAAAAAGATGCAGAGTCCTCTAGCAGTTAGAGCAGTTCGAAAGACTAATATTGCAATAGTCCGTTGCAATGACCATTGTGCAAAGGTCTCTGAGACTTCAAGCGAGGAGTGCGATAATCTGGGACAATGTTGATTGTGCAAATGTTGCAGATACTCCTCAATCAGTGTGCAAATGGAGCAGATGTTACTCTGGCACGAGTGGCCAGTATTGGTCAACAACAGATATGCAAATAGTGCAGCGTGGTGAGACTACTACAGTGAGTGCACGAGTAATGTATAATTGGCCCCAGAGAAATCTGACAACAAAGTCAAGTCAAAGAAATTGCCAGCATGTTGTAATGGAATTGTAGGTATCCAAGCAAGAGTGTCTAAGATGAAGAGCTGGACAGCACCAGGGCCCTACATGATTCACACCTACTGGCTAAAGAAGCTAACTGAGCTCCATGAACGCCTGACAGCACAAATGAACCACCTTCTAACATTGGGGAGCCACCCAGAAGGGCTAACCAAAGCTCAGACAGTCCTCATCATGAAGGACCCCCAGAAGGGAAGGACACCATCAAACTACCCGCCTTTAACCTACCTCAGCACCACATGGAAACGCCTACCAGGCATCATCGCAGATAAAATGAGTAGGCATATCCATCAATACAGGACCAGAGCACAAAAATGCATTGGTAATAATGTTATTGGTAATAACACTAGGGGAACACCACCTACTGGTCGACAGGGCAATCACCCAAGACTGTAAAACCAGAAGTACCAACCTGTGCACTGCCTGGATAGACTACGAGAAAGCCTACGACTCGATGCCACACACATGGATACTGGAGTGCCTGGAACTGCATAAGATTCACAGGATCCTAAGAAGATTCATCAGTAACTCAGTGAGGCTGCGGAAGACAACTCTAGAAGCCATATCAAAGCCAACTAGTTGCACAGGTGGAGATCAAATGTGGCATATTCCAAGGAGATGCTCTGTCCCCACTGCTATTCTGCATAGGGCTGAACTCCCTCAGTCAGATCATAACCAAGAATGGTTTCGGGTATCGGTTCAGAAGTGGAACAACGATCAACCATCTCCTCTACAAGGATGACATCAAGCTGTATGTCAACAACGGGCAAGACATTGACTCCCTGATTCACCTCACAAGGCTATACAGCTATGACATGGGAAAGTCATTCGGACTAGATAAGTGCGGGTGATTGATATCTGGATGAGGGACGATTATCACAACCGAAAGGATGGAACTACCTGAGGGCAGCATAACAGATGTTCAGGACAGCTACAAATACCTTGGAATTCCACAGGCAAATGGCAACCATGAGGAGGCAGCTCAAAGGACAGCCACAGCCAAATACCTAAATAGGGTAAGGCAGATCCTGAATAGTCAGCTGAATGGTGAGAATAAGAATTCACGCCATGTACCACTGACAAACTGAATAAGTGACTAACATTGAGAAAATATACCAATGACTGGACAAGGCTGGACTGAAAGACAGAATGTTGGCACTAATCGTGGCAGCACAAGAACAAGCCCTAAACACAAGATCAACAGAGGCCGGGGCATACCATATTAGACAGAACCCATGAATGCAGGCCGTGAAAAGAAGCCCCAGAGACAGTGCAGCACATCACAGCAGGATGTAAGATGCAGGCAAGGAACACATCGAGCGGCATAACCAGGTGGCAGGAATAGTGTACCAAATATGGACTGGAGGTCCCGAAATCAAGATGGCAGACACTACCCAAGGTGGTTGAGAACAACCAGGCCAAGGTCCTGTGAGACTTCCAGATCCACACTGACAAATTAGTGGTGGCCAACCAGCCTGATATAGTGGTGGTGGATAAAAATCAGAAGACAGCAGTCGTGATATTTGTAGCAATCCTGAGTGATAGCAACATAAAAAAAAACATGAAAAGCTGGAGAAATACCAAGGACTGAAGGAAGAACTAGAGAAAATGTGGATGGTAAAGGCAATAGTGGTGCCCGTAGCAATCGGGGTACTGGGGGCAGTAACCCACAAGCTGAGAGGATGGCTCCAGCAGATACCAGGAACAACATCTTCAGAAGACCACAAAACTGGGAACAGCTAAGATCCTCCGCAGAACCATCAAGCTCCCAGGCCTCTGGTAGAGGACCTGAGCTTGAAGGAGAGTATTCAGTTCCTCCGAGGCTTTGATTTTCGAATGGAGTTGGGGCTGGGACTCATTGTTTCCAGACATGTGCATCCTGGGACTCACATCGTCAGTCTCAAGTGTAAAATTATCTATGGTCATTGTGGTTAGCTTCAATAGCTTTGGCTATTTCAATCATCACAAGACTTAATAGTCATACGAGAGGGATCAGGACAGGCTGTGTGGCACAAGGGCAGCAGTGTAAAGTGAAGCTTCATCTTTATTGCCAAAATGTTATGTCCAATAATGTGCGGGCAACAACTGTGTGATAACGAGAACTTTATTCATATCACAACCAATATAATGACACTTGTCGCAGTACGGCATACGGCTGTGCTATGCTACCAGTACATAAGCGTGCGGAAATATCTCGTCACTTGCAAAATATTCAAGTCTATCTTCAAATATAATAAAAGCTCAAGTGAAATAGAAAGAGTGAACAGAGAAATGCTTAATTTTTTGGAGCCTGGCTACGATGTGCCATCTGACAACACGCAATGCTATGGAATCGTTTGTTGAAGAAAAAAACCTGCGCACAGTTTCCACTAATGACAGGAACTACATTAAGCGTCACAGTGAGTTGTATTTTTAATCATTTGTTTGTATTTGTTTCTATGAACATTTAATTGTGACTTTATGTGAAACCGGTCCATGGTGCAGAAAAGGTTGTCTGTACTGTGCTGAAGAAATAATCACGTCATCGATTAATCGAGTTCGACTCGACTTTATCACTTTACAGTCAACTACAAAAATCTTGAGTCATTCAACATCTGTCATGCGTTAGCTTCCATCTTGATTTGTATAGCTTTATTTCCCTTTGTGAAACCAGTGTTCAAAATGACAGATAAATGCAGGCTGTGAATAAAGCTATGCAGTCGTCCGCACAGTCAATAAAATCGGTCAAAAAACAACAAATACACGTTTGTCTCCTTCATTCTAAGCTACTTGTATTATTATTATCCATGTAATAATGGTATGTTTTTCTTAGCTTGTTGACCAAAATGCTAACCTTATGCTACTACTAATCCATCTTCATTTCTTTAGCTTCATTTCCTTGTGTCATTTTATTATGGTGGATGTAACCTTCAAAGGTTTACTGTACAACCTTAAGCCTGCGGTCGCAATTTTCCTTTTTCTCAAAATACGATAACACTATAAATTAGCTTATGGGCTGAAGATAGCCCACAAGCTGTAGGTTGCCCACCCTTGGTCGAGAGAATATCTGTGCAGCAGCATCTCCCCTATGAATATAATTTTCCCTCAACAACACGGCTCAGCTGCTTAAGCAAGTGAATTTATTATAGTTATCTCGAAGAGAGCAGAAAAATGACTTGTGATTGCCAAACAGGTTGTGAGAATTGGAAAGTGTTGAAAGAGCGCTACATGTTGCTTTTTGCTCTTCTTCGAGGGGCATATTGGCAATAACAAACAGTGCAGAACATCAAGTGGCGTATGCTATGTGTTTGTGCCTCTCGAGCCCCCGACAGAACAAGCTGTATTGGCGCGTTACTGTTGCCGCGGCACATTTGCATGCTCATTTGCACATCAAGTGGACAGCGAGCATCATTAGCAGTCACGTGAAGTGGTGCGTTTGTCCAACCTGACATCCAGTAAGCTATGTGTTGCTCTCCCGAGACATTCTTTACATGCTGTGCTCCTTAGCTGGTTATGGAGTCTTTTGCTTGACGCTATATATTTGCTTCTTAGGTATAGGTATATGTATAAAGGTATAAACAACCATAATTATTAGAAGTACAATGAATTGTCTAAGGTTGAACACAATAAGTTCCAAAATGGGATTCAACCACCTTTTACTAATTACGACAAGTTTATTGCCATAGCAAATAGTGTACATTGAAATTATCCATGTTTCAACTGTTGCCTTCATGAAACTGTACTTTGTAATTTTATATTTGTGAGAAAATTTTGGACTGGTATGTTTTTGAACAAAAGTATCTTCTTGGTGTTTCTGGTTTTGCAATGAAATGACATCGAAGACCACTTTGAAAGACTTAATAAATAAATAAAGGTAATCCACAAAGGTTAAATCAATGCAGCTGGACTGTTCTTGTTTATTGAAGGCGTTTCACCTTTAATCGAAAAAGCTTCCTAAGTGGGTGTGTTCCTTGGTGCCCTACATGACTGGTTTATCAGAGAAACTCAGAAGGATCTTCTCCAAACAATTTAACAACACATTTCAAACCTACTAACACCCTCAGACAAAAGCTGCTTCCCCAGGACAAAATCCAGAGACACAAACTCAGCAATGTCATTTACGCAGTGCAATCCAGTGAGGAGTGCAACAGCGTCTACATCGGAGAGACGAAGCAACCGCTTCACAGAAGCATGGCGCAGCATCAACGGTTGGCTTCTTCAGGTCCAGAATCAACAGTTCATTTGCATCTCAAGATGAATGTACATTCTTTTGAAAACTTCTTCTTTTCCTTTCAGCTTGTCCCTTTAGGGGTCGCCACAGCGTGTCATCCTTTTCCATGTAAGCCTATCTCCTGCATCCTCCTCTCGAACACCAACTGCCCTCATGTCTTCCCTCACGACATCCATCAACCTTCTCTTTGGTCTTCCTCTAGCTCTCTTGCCTGGCAGCTCCATCCTCATCATCCTTCTACCAATATACTCACTATTTCTACTCTGGACGTGTCCAAACCATCGAAGTCTGCTCTCTCTAACTTTGTCTCCAAAACATCGAACCTCGGCTGTCCCTCTGATGAACGCATTTCTAATTTTATCCAACCTGGTCACTCCGAGAGTGAACCTCAACATCTTCATTTCCGCCACCTCCAGCTCTGCTTCTTGTTGTCTCTTCAGTGCCGCTGGCCTTACGACTGTTTTATAAACTTTGCCCTTCATCCTAGCAGAGACTCTTCTATCACATAACACACCTGACACCTTCCTCCACCCGTTCCAACCTGCTTGGACCCGTTTCTTCACTTCCTGACCACACTCACCATTGCTCTGGACGGTTGACCACAAGTATTTAAAGTCCTTCACCCTTGCTATCTCTTCTCCCTGTAGCCGCACTCTTCCCCCACCACCCCTCTCATTCATGCACATATATTCTGTTTTACTTCGGCTAATCTTCATTCCTCTGCTTTCCAGTGCATGCCTCCATCTTTCTAACTGTTCCTCCACCTGCTCCCTGCTTTCACTGCAGATCACAATGTCATCTGCAAACATCATGGTCCACGGGGATTCCAGTCTAACCTCATTTGTCAGCCTATGCATCACCACTGCAAACAGGAAGGGGCAGAGGGCTGATCCCTGATGCAGTTCCCCGTTCACCTTAAATTCGTGTCTCACACCTACAGCACACCTCACCACTGTTCTGCTGCCCTCGTACATGTCCTGTATTATTTTAACATACTTCTCTGCCACTCCAGACTTCTGCATGCAGTACCACAGTTCCTCTCTGGGTACTCTGTCATCGGCTTTTACTAGATCTACAAAGACACAATGTAGCTCCTTCTGACCATCTGTACTTTTCCATCAACATCCTCAAGGCAAATAATGCATTTGTGTTACTCTTTCTAGGCATGAAACCATACTATTGCTCGCAAATACTCACTTTCCATCTGAGTCAAGCCTCCACTACTCTTTCCCATAATTTCATTGTGGGGATCATCAACTTTATTCCTCTATAGTTGCCACAGCTCTGCACATCACCTTTGTTCTTAAAAATGGGCACCAGTACACTTTTCCTCCATTCCTCAGGCATCTTCTCACGCGCTAGAATTCTATTGAACAAGCTGGTCAAAAAATCCACAGGCCCCTCTCCTAGATGCTTCCATACCTCCACAGGAATGTCATCAGGACCAACTGCCTTTCCATTTTTCATCTTATTTAATGCCTTTCTAACTTCCCCCTTACTAATCAGTGCCACTTCCTGGTCCACCACACTTGCCTCTTCTACTCTCCCTTCTCTCATTTTCCTCATTCATCAACTCCTCGAAGTATTCTTTCCATCTAGCTAGCACACTGGTGGCACCAGTCAACATATTTCCATCTCTATCCTTAATCACCCTAACCTGCTGCACATCCTTCCCATCTCTATCCCTCTTTCTGGCCAACCTGTATAGATCCTTTTCCTCTTCTTTAGTGTCCAACCTGGCATACATGTCATCAAATGCCTCTTGTTTGGGGCATTGAATGATCTTAATTATGTTTACTATACTTGGTTCAATACTTCACTATGTACTGTAACTGATTTAGATTATAATAATAAAGCTAAAAAAAAAAATAATAAATTTTAAAAAAATGTTTTCTCACCCATCCAGGCAGTATCGCCTTCAAGCTTGGGTCCTGTACCAGATGTCTGGGAGCATGAGGGTTTTGCGCAGAATATTAGCTTTTCCTAATACTGCGCTCTTCTGGACAGAGATGTCGGATGTTGTTGCTGGTATCTACTGGAGCCATCCACCCAGCTTGGGGGCTCATGCCCCCAGTGCCCCGATCACTACCGGCAAAACAATCGCCTTCACCCTCCACATTTTCTGTAGTTCTTCCTCCAGTCCTTGGTACATCCTTCCCATCTCTATCCCTCTGTCTGGCCAGCCTGTATAGATCCTTTTCTCCTTCTTTAGTGTCCAACCTGCCATACATGTCATCATATGCCTCTTGTTTGGCCTTTGCCACCTCTACCTTTGCCCTGTGTCGCATCTCAATGTATTCCTTTCGCCTGTCTTTCCTCTTCCCGAAAAGCTGCACAACACTCGTCCTGTCTCAGCTTCCACCACATGGTTTTCTGCTCTGCCTTTGTCTTCCTAATTTTCCTCCCCACCACCAGAGTCATCTTACCCACCACCATCCCATGCTGTCTAGCCACACTCTCCCCTACCACTACCTTACAGTCGGTAACCTCCTTCAGATTACATCGTCTGCACAAGATGTAATCCACCTGCGTGCTTCTACCTCCGCTCTTGTAGGTCACCCTATGTTCGTACCTCTTCTGGAAAAAAGTGTTCACTACAGCCATTTGCATCCTTGTTGCAAAGTCTACCACCATCTGTCCCTCCAAGTTCCTTTCCTGGATGCCATACTTACCCATCACTTCTTCATCACCCTTATTTCCTTCACCAACATGTCCATTACAATCTGCACCAATTACGACTCTCTCTCTGTCTGGGATGCTCAGAACTACTTCGTCTCACTCCTTCCAGAATTTCTCTTTCACCTCTAGGTCACATCCTACCAGTGGGGCATAGCCGCTAATCATATTACACATAACACCCTCAATTTCAAGTTTCAGCCTCATCACTCGATCTGATACTCTTTTCACCTCCAAGACCTTCTTAGCCAACTCTTCTTTTAAAATAACCACGACTCCATTTCTCTTCCCATCTACACCATGGTAAAATAATTTAAACCCTGCCCCTAAACTTCTAGCCTTAGTGCCTTTCCATCTGGTCTCCTGGACACACAATATATGAACCTTTCTCCTAATCATCATGTCAACCAACTCCCAAGATTGTCATGTCATAGTCCCAACATTCAAAGTCCCCACATTCAGTTCTAGGCTCTGTGCTTTCCTCTTCTCTTTCTGCCGAAGAACCCGCTTTCCACCTCTTCTTCTTCTTTGAAAACAACAACGCCCAAATTCTGGATAGGGAGGCCCGCTGCTTTGAAAGAGGTGTAAAAGAAGCCATCTATGTCAAACTAGAAAAGCCATCTCTAAACAGAGGAGGAGAGTTGAGACATTACCTATCGCCTCCATATAACAACGTCCTGACATCTCTCTCTCCAATGATAACCTCATTCAATGGGAACAGTGGCCCTGTTTTGCAACTAGATGTGTGAACAACGGATTAGTATGCACCACAGTCGTTTCACAACCTATTATTGACAACCCCCAAGGAACACACCCACCAAGGCATAAATGGGGAGACTCCACACTTAAATTTGAGAACGGAAGCATTTTGGATTCAAGGTGAAACGTCTACAACAAACTACTTGCCTTGATTCAACCTTTGCCGATTGCCATGAGCTGGAACACTGGTGTCAAACTGGTGGCCCGGGGGCCAGATCTGGCCCGCCACATCATTTTATCTGGCCCGTGAAAGCAAATCAATATTGCTCATTGTGTTCTGGTGTAATAACATTGAGACCAATCTCCCTTTGAAAAGAAATGTAATAGTTGATAAACATGTTTTTATAGGCTTCTGATTTCAAAACTGGTTATTCATCAACATGTTGTGTATAGTGTATGTAATTATATGATGTAATATTTCATTTATATGGCTTCACAATTGTAACGGCCCACCGAGGAAAGTCATAACTACGATGTGGCCGGTGACAACAATGAGTTTGACACCCCTGAGCTGGACGATTTAGAATCTACACAGACATATTTTCAATTAAAGTAAGATTTTTTTCCAAATTTGCTTAATCTGCTATATGCGGAACGTCACGTGATAAGCACAAAGCATGGAATAGCCGACTTCCTGTGTATGCTTTGCTAAAGAACAGGATTGAGGACATGATTGTTTGAAGCCGAACTTGCTAAAAATTGTTTTCTTTAATGGCTGGTGTCGTCAGACAAAGTTAAATACATGTATGTCATTTATTTATACAAACATGATATCTTGCATGTAAATCTGAACGAAGGCCAAACACCGTCTATTGTCATCTTTGGTGGCTCTGTGGTGACATTTTGTGTTTAAAAAAAGACATTGTAGACGTTTAAAGTACCTACAGGTGCTTTGGAACGGTCTGTCTTTCTAATTCTCCTTAATGAGGAGAAGTGCTTTGACCTGATTTGTGCAGAAGTAGTTTAGGCATATACCGAATTTTTTAATTTATATTAACTTAAAATAAAAACTATTAGCGTTAACCTAGACACCAGAAATATTTTTTTTTTTAAATCAAATTTTCCCAAATTTACAAAAAATGGAGATGTCTGCTGTAGTGTTTGAACGCTACAAATGTTCCCCGGTAACTGGACATTTAATTACTCACACCTTAAATGAATACATCTTCCGTGTAAAAAGAAGCTAGCCACTGCTAAACTCTGCTACATTGTTGGCATTCCCAGCCACTTCACGTGTTTGAATTACTCACACTAGGGCTGGGTGCCAAATAATAAAAAAAAGGCTTATAGAAAAAAAGCAAATGACACTGACATTGCGACAAGTGTTGCACTTTGGGGTTTTTTCCCTTCTGGGATGTACTTTATTTTTTACTTCCACAGAAACAACAGAAATGAATATATTTACTTGATAGATTATTTCAAAACTAATATTACTTTTTTTCAACATCAGACAATTACACATCATGAAATAAACTGAGGTCTTGGGTGATATAATGACGTCACAACCCAGTTACATTTTTGTAATTGAGGTACTCGAAATTCTGCAGTACTAATTTCACGCCTACTTACGGGTGCTCCAACTTAAGAATTTGTTAAGTTACGAGCTGTGCCTGGTGGACCTTTTGCTGGTGTTGCGAGCCAAATTTGATTTACAAGTAAGCTGCCACCAATTGAGAAGTAAAAAAAAAAAAAATGGAGCAATTAAGGCACTGTCATGCTCTTGCATGTGGGCAAGGAGTGCCACAGTTGCCAATGCGCTTTCAGCCATTCATGGAACGGAACCGTCACTCACAAATAAGAGATGTGAGCACTTGCAAGGAGTTGCAGTAGGCCAAGACTGATGCACAGACACTCACATACAAGACTATCCAGCCAAGTTGGGTCAACCCCAATGTCACTCACTAGGCCACGCCACTTAAAGGCACATATAAAATATTACAGGTGTAACTTTTGTCTTGTCCCAACATACAGTAATTACGCACCATAAAAACAGTTTATTGCTTTACATTCTCTTTTATTATGTTGTATTAAGTATTTTTATACAATACAATGCTATTTTCCTTGTTTAAAAACAAAAAAATGTGGTGAATTTTGGGGGGCTGGAACAGATTTAGGACAACTGATTTGATATAGTAAATTTTGTTAGGGTTCCGTCACAGAACAAACCTTATTGCTGAATTGTCTGTCTGACCAGCTGATCAGAAAATAATTTCAAGTAGAATGTTTTTATTTTTTTAACTCTTGGTGGCCTTACGACTGTTACCCCCCCCCCCCCCCCCCCCCCCCCTCCCCCAGCCATGCCGCCCTGTGTGGCCACACATATCGCACATTCCTGAAACCGTCAGTGGTTGCGAATCTGGTACCACCTGCGAAACCAGAAATTTGTCAAATCAATCAATTCTGTGTCGAAACAGCGACCCAGAAAAAAAAGCTGAAAAATGGCAACTTTTCTAGGCAGTGTAAAAATAACAAGACTCCAATGAGCCCTCGTCAACTTAACGTTGATAGACTAGAAAGCAATGGTAATGAAACTGCCAATGAAAGATTTTAATGCATAAGGATTTCAATTGCATCTAGTATTTGGTCCAACTGGAAGTTGAAGCATTGCCTCCCTTGTGAGTCCATCAGTACAACTCATGACAATGTAATTGGATCCATCGATTACAGTATTAAACATATTGATTGGTTGTGCCTAGTCTCCTACAGGCAATTATGTAACATACCCACAGTCGTGTCTTTTTTAGACTGCTTTGACAAACAACATGGAGGTCTTGGAAAAAAAATGCCCTGCATTGTTAAATCCCTCCAAAGACAAACTAATCCTGTTCTGGATCAGCCACTCTACTACATACCTGCACTTGAAATGCAAAGGCTTTCTCAGGACTTGTACTGTAGGTTGCCACACTATCGTTTGAAGCTGGATGAGTTAAAAGAAAGAGAAAGAAGAAGAAGAGAAATAGAATGAAGATGGACAAAAGGAAGAAAAGCTTGGTTCCCTTTTGGGAGTTTTTCCCAGAGCAACGAAGTTTATTTATTTTGTTTCCGTTAGAAAGTTTTGTATAAGTTTATTCGAAATTTTCTTTATTATCGTTATGATGATTATTATGTTTGTATGTGTATTTTGCTCTAGTTTTCATGGGGGATTTTATCGTTTGTCAAGGATCAATAAATTCAGCAGTAAATGAAAAACACTTGTCTGTATAAGTGCTATCAAGGGATTCTACCCTTAAAAATAATATGTTTTGCATCTGCCACAGTGGTGACTCATCAATAGAGGGTGCTAAGGTGCCGCACCTCCGCTCACCTGAACCACTTTGAAGAAGACAAAAATAAAAAAATGTAAATGAAATATATTAAAAATATATTTATCTCTATTTTAGATAAGCAGGATAAATGGTATACCGTGAATGCCATCCATCCATCCATTGTCTTCCGCTTATCCGAGGTCGGGTCGCGGGGCAGCAGCCTCAGCAGGGAAGCCCGCTCGGTACTCCATACCCCCCAAGCGCCCCCCACAGGACTCCACGAGGGACACAGTCGAAAGCCTTCTCCAAGTCCACAAAAAACATGTAGACAGGTTTGGCGAACTTTCATGCACCCTCGAGGACCCTGCCGAGGGTGAAAAGCTGTTCCACTGTTCTACGGCCAGGACGAAAACCCCACTGCTCCTCCTGAATCTGAGATTCGACTTCCCGACGGACCATCCTCTCCAGCACCCCTGAATAGACCTTACCAGGGAGGCTGAAAGAGTGTGATCGCCCTGTAGTTGGAACACACCCTCCGGTTCCCCTTCTTAAAAAGGGGCACCACCACCCAGTCTGCCAATCCAGAGGCACTGTCCCCGATGTCCATGCGATGTTGCAGAGGCGTGTCAACCAGGACAGCCCCACAACATCCAGAGCCTTGAGGAACTCCAGGCGAATCTCATCCACCCCCGGGGCCTTGCCACTGAGGAGTTTTCTAACCATCTCGGTGAACCTTGGCTGTCCCTCTGATGAGCTCATTTCTAATTTTATCCAACCTGGTCACTCCGAGAGCAAAGCTCAACATCTTCATTTCCGTCACCTCCAGCTCTGCTTTCTGTTGTCTCTCCAGTGCCACTGTCTCTAATCCGTACATCATGACTGGCCTCACCACTGTTTTATAAACTTTCCCCTTCATCCTAGCAGAGACTCTTCTGTCACATAACACACCTGACACCTTCCTCCACCCGTTCCAACCTGCTTGGACCCGTTTCTTCACTTCCTGACCACACTCACCATTCCTCTGGACGGTTGACCCCAATTATTTAAAGTCCTCCACCCTTGCTATCTCTTCTCCCTGTAGCCGCACTCTTCCCCCACAACCCCTCTCATTCATGCACATATATTCTGTCTTACTTCGGCTCATCTTCATTCCTCTGCTTTCCAGTGCATGGCTCCATCTTTCTAACTGTTCCTCCACCTGTTCCCTGCTTTCACTGCAGATCACAATGTCATCTGCATACATCATGGTCCACAGGGATTCCAGTCTAACCTCATCTGTCAGCCTATCCATCACCACTACAAATAGGAAGGGGCTCAGGGCTGATCCCTGATCTGTCACACCTACCGCACACCTCACCACTGTTCTGCTGCCCTCGTACATGTCTTGTACTATTCTATACTTCTCTGCCACTCCAGACTTCTGCATGCAGTACCACAGTTCCTCTCTGGGTATTCTGTCATAGGCTTTCTCTAGATATACAAAGACACAATGTAGCTCCTTCTGACCTTCTCTATACTTTTCCATCAACATCCTCAAGGCAAATAAAGCATCTGTGGTACTCTTTCTAGGCTTGAAAACATACTGTTGCTCGCAAATACTCACTTCTGTCCTGAGTCTAGCCTCCACTACTCTTTCCCCTAACTTCATTATGTGGCTCATCAACTTTATTCCTCTATAGTTCCCACAGCTCTGCACATCACCCTTGTTCTTAAAAATGGGCACCAGCACACTTTTCCTCCATTCGTCAGGCATCTTCTCACGCGCTAGAATTCTGTTGAACAAGCTGGTCAAAAACTCCACAGGCCCCTCTCCTAGATGCTTCCATACCTCCACAGGAATGTCATCAGGACCAACTGCCTTTCCATTTTTCATCCTCTTTAATGCCTTTCTAACTTCCCCCTTACTCATCATTGCCACTTCCTGGTCCACCACACTTGCCTCTTCTACTCTCCCTTCTCTCATTTTCCTTATTCATTAACTCCTCGAGGTATTATTTCCATCTATCTAGCACACTACTGGCACCAGTCAACATATTTCCATCTCTATCCTTAATCACCCTAACCTGCTGCACATCCTTCCCATCTCTATCCCTCTTTCTGGCCAACCTGTATAGATCCTTTTCCTCTTCTTTAGTGTCCAACCTGGCATACATGTCATCAAATGCCTCTTGTTTGGGGCATTGAATGATCTTAATTATGTTTACTATACTTGGTTCAATACTTCACTATGTACTGTAACTGATTTAGATTATAATAATAAAGCTAAAAAAAAAAAAAAAAAAATTTTAAAAAAATGTTTTCTCACCCATCCAGGCAGTATCGCCTTCAAGCTTGGGTCCTGTACCAGATGTCTGGGAGCATGAGGGTTTTGCGCAGAATATTAGCTTTTCCTAATACTGCGCTCTTCTGGACAGAGATGTCGGATGTTGTTGCTGGTATCTACTGGAGCCATCCACCCAGCTTGGGGGCTCATGCCCCCAGTGCCCCGATCACTACCGGCAAAACAATCGCCTTCACCCTCCACATTTTCTGTAGTTCTTCCTCCAGTCCTTGGTATTTCTCAATCTTTTTGTGTTCCTTTTTCTGGTTGTTGCGATCACTCGGGATTGCTATATTCATCACAACTGCAGTCTTCAGATGTTAATCCACCACCACAATGTCAGGCTGGTTGGTCATTAACAGTTTGACAGTCTGCATCTGGAAGTCCCACAGGATCTTGGCCTGGTTGTTCTCAACCACCTTGGGTGGTGTCTGCCATCTTGACTCAGTACATCCAGTCCATATTTGGTACAGATGTTCCGGTACACTATACCTTCTACCTGGTGATGCCACTTCACATATACCTTGCCTGCCAGCAACGCACACCCTGCTGTGATGTGCTGCACTGCCTGTGGGGCTTCTTTGCACAGCCTGCACCTGGGGTTCCGTCTGATGTGGTAGACTCCAGCCTCTATTGATCTTGTGTTTTAGGGCCTTTTCTTGTGCTTCAATTATTAGTGCCTCCCTGCTTTCTTTCAGTCCAGCCTTTTCCAACCTCTGGTATGTTTTCTCGACATCAGCCACTTCTTCAATATGTTAGTGGTACATCCTATGCAAGAGCTTGTCTTTCCATGACGGCCTATCTGGTTCCTTCTCCTTCCTGGACTTCTCTTGCCTGAGGCACTTAGCAGGTCGTTCCTGCAGGGGGGCATCTTTTTGACGTATTGTTGGAGACCTGCTGTTTCCTCCTGGATAGTGCCTATGATGCTCGCTAGTCCTCGGCCCCCTTTCTGCTTTGTGTACAGCCTCAGGATGCTGGACTTCAGGTGAAACCCTAAGTGCATTGTGAGGATCTTTCTTGTCTTGATATCAGTGGCTTGCATCTCTTCCAATGGCCAGGGTATCATGCCGGCGCAGTCTCTGATTACTGGCAGGGTTTAGGTGTTAAAGCTCTGGATCTTATTGCCGTTCAGCTGACTCTTCTGGATTTGCCTCACCCTCTTTAGTTATTTGGCTCTCTTCTGGCACATTGACGTCACTTCCGATCTGCAGCTGACCGCTTTCGCCCAACATGGGAACCCCCCCCCCCCCCTGCCCTCCCGACCTTACGTAGATTAATTGTTCTGTTTAATTCGTATTCCATGAACGAGATACTAAGCAGTGTACAGTACCATGTTTTGACTAGTGCTGGCACATGCAATATATTTATGCTTTAAATATTTTGGGGTATAGTTCCCTGTCAATACAAAGCCTAATTACAGCCGATAATTACTGTAGGAATCTCTTTCCCAAACTTGTGGAGTTATGCACACACTTCAAAATTCTTAAAGAGTTAGCGCACCCTTTCTTACGCCCACACATCCTAAGTTATAAAACAACACCCAATTATAGGTGTCAGCTGAGGAATTCCTGACTTAGATCAGTCTTTCCTGCACAGTTTAAGCCATACATCCCCTTCAACATCACAGTAGATTTGGCGCACCCTCTCTCTGCCGCACATACCCTTGAAAAATGTCCAATTATACCGTAGCTGGTAAAGACATCATATTCACCTTTTAATCTTTTTATTTAGGAAAAAAAATCATGTAAATGCATTATTATTATACCAGACATTTACGGTAATCACATGGAGTACCTGCAGGACGCACCACAATTCCAGGAATCCTTTCTCTTAGAATGATCATTTCATTGAGATTCTACCATTGTGGTTATGTGAATAAATGGCCTTTTAGAGTGATGTAAAGGCCAGAATCACCTTGTCCCACTTCATCTTAACTTATTTGTCAAGCTGTCCATCATTCTTTCAACACAGGGCTACTTGTTAATGATTTATGTGTCACGTGATGGATGAACAACCCGCTGCAGGATGCGACCAGCTTGGGTTACCCAGCGGCCCAAACTACCCCCTTCCTCCATTCCCCTCACAGCTACTCGGTCCCCCTCCCTGTGCAGGGGAGATGCGCCTTGCGTCTGCTGATGGAGGAACAAAGGCACATTCAACAGAAGCTCCATCAATAATGTATGGCTGAGGAGGAGAGTACTAGAAGCGGTGGGGGGTCTTTTCCTTGAGGAGACGGAGTAAAAGCAGCGGTACTGTTGTGGTGAAGTTAAAAGTGTATTAGCGCAGTTACTGTACATGAGTCACATATGTTAGTTAGAAGGTGACGTCACCGTCACGAGCAGGAAGCTGCTTTGTTTCTTGGTAGACGGCTGTCATGGAGCTTGAGTTTATAGTGACGTTATCACTCTCCATATTTGGATAGTACTTGTACAGGACTGTACAAAAGTACACGATTAGCTTTCCTAGAAGGATTACACAAACACTGCACCACCCATTCATGATCTTTGTAGATAGTAGTGGTGTGCGATACTGCAAGATTTGATATTGAGCTGATACCAAGTGAATATATGGCCTCTATCACTGATAGCTACTTGTTTTCTGATGTGAGAAAATGCAGCATTTAGTACTGATCCAATACTAAGTTAATACAGTACATGGCCGGTGTCGCCAATACCGATACTGATACTGGTGTGCAATAGTGGAAGATTTAGTATCAATACTATACCTCGTGAATCCAGGGCAAGAATCGTTAGTCCCAATACTGTTGTGCAATACTGCAAGAGTTGGTAACAGTCCAATACCAATAAAATGCAGGGCAGGTATCACCAATTTCAATACTTGGGTGCGATACTAGCTTTAGCATGGATCTGACACCATGTAAATACAGGGCCAATATCATTGATACCAGTATTGATAATGCAACTAGTGTTAAATCCTGTAAAAGATTTTATCAATCTGATACCAATTAAAGAGAGGGCAAGTATTACCAATACTGATACTAGTTCGATACATCAAGCTTTAGTACTGATCTGACATCAAGTTAATACAGGTCTAATATTACTGACACTGGCATTGATACTGCTACTGGTGTACGATAATGTAAGATTTAGTATCAGATATCAAGTAAAGACAGGAAAATTATCACTGATACCGGCAGTATCGTGTGTGATACTGCAAGATTTTGTCTCGATACGACTTCAAGTAAATATTAGGCTTTACACGATCAGGACTTTTGGGCCCAATCACTGACCAGCGAGTTTAAAGGTTGAAAATCACTGCTCTAGTCAGATCATGTATTCTAATCAGTCAGATCAAACCAACATTACAACATAACAGAAATAATGGGTGCTAACTTACTGTAATTAAATTATATATATATATAGTAAGAAAAAAAGTGATGTATTAAATACTTATTTCAGTTGCTGAATTGTGTGTATGTGTGTGTGTATTCACTAAATACAGTACTATAGAAAAGTAAAAGAGAAAAAAAAAAAAAAATGTCTACCCTTCTGTGCGCCTCTTTTCTCACTTTGAAAAAAAAACAAGTTAAAAAGACAGTAATGAAAATAAATGCATTAATATAGTAAACAAGCTCCAAACCCTTGATTCATTTTTTAAATTTATGTTTTATTCATTTATGTTATTAAACATGTGATAATTCATTTATTGTAAATTACAAAATTAAATGTATATATAATATATGTAATTATTTTACAAATGAATTCTAATTTAATAAATTATGATTAATACAATAAGAGAACTACAATATCAATTTAATTAAACTATTTTACATAGTTTACAGACACATTTTAACTTTAGTTTTTTCTACCTGATCTAATCTAAATCTCTTGTGGCCCTTGATCAAATACGTTGCCCACCCCTGACTTAGTGCATAGGTGGCGCATGTGCAAATACACAACACAATCAAGTCCTGTGATAACTATATCACACCATCACTTTGGTCTGTTTAAGTTATGACGCACATGGCCCCACTCAAACATTTGTAGTTCCAGTGACGTGATCCTTTTTTTTTCCACTCTCTGGCAATTTCCATGATAATTCGTTTGTTTTTGCTGCTTCGGCTTCACTCATAATGTGTACACCTGTGACTCCAAAGAGATGGTATTACATTGCAAGCAACACATTTCCTGCAGGTGTGGATGTGATTCTACAGTTATAGCGTCACGGCGTCTTTTTATATCGCGACGCCATTGTGCTTTGCACAGACACCAAAGGGACCAAGAGCACATATTAAACAGCTGGCTGAGATGTGCAGCTTTGTGCCCCGAATTTGTTGGTGGCCACCAGGGTGCCTGAGGGGATTATGGTTCATAATTCATGAAAGGAGGCAGACACCCGTAAAGAGGCAAGCCTCAGGCAGGGGGAGGCTGAACCGGCCCTTTTTATGTCAACTACAGTAGGACCTCTAAAGTGCATCACATCCAAGGCTGACCTATTTGGAGTTCAATTACAGTTTTATGGAGAAAAAAAAAGCCCCAAAAGTCCCTCTTTTAAAAGAGGGACATGCTTAATGTTATACGTAGACAGAGGTGGGTAGAGTAGCCAAATGTTGTACTCAAGTAAGAGTACTGTTAGTTTAGAACAATATGACTCAAGTAAAATGTAGCTATCTAAATACTTACTTGCGTGAGAGTAAGAAAGTACTCAGTAAAAAAAACTACTCAAGTAAAGAGGTACTGATGAGTAACTTTTGACTAAAAGAAAAAAAAAAGTCAGAGCATGAACGTCAAATAAAATAAAAATTAATAATATATGGGAGTACACACTACATTTTTAAGTGCCCAGAAACCAACAACACATGCATTGGGCCATACAGAAATATTATTTGCTTTATTCACTTAAATGACTGAATGAAGAAGCTGTTTGCTGAACAGACTTTTTGATAGTGTGTGTGTGTGTGTGTGTGTGTGTGGTGTGAGTGTGAGAGAGAGAGAGAGAGAGAGAGAGAGAGAGAGAGAGAGAGAGAGAGAGAGAGAGATTACAACATGGCACGTATCCCCAAAACATGTTTTACAGTGATTTATCACCATGAAATAAGGCTAATGTTGGCAGATGCACTGCCAAAACAATAATAGAAACATCTGCAATTTACCGCAAGGTGTTTTCTCGAGTTAGAAATAGGCTGAAATATCCACGTTTGGGAAGAAGCAAGACTACACTCCATCATAAAGTTGTTGTTTTTCGGAGTCTGTAAACACTAGCGCAGATGGTTTTTTCCCCCCCAAAATTAGTTATTTTGATTGGCCCGCGAAGGCTTTGTATGCGGTCATGTGACTGCTCTGTGCCATCTGATTGGTGAATTGGAGTCAAATGACACTAGTGACCACGTTGGATTGGCGCAAGGCCGCCCCAAGCGGAAGTCGAATATGAAGTCTAAAAATAGATCGCATATGTAATAATGGATAAATAAAAGTAGCGAGCAGCATGTCGATCATTGTAACGGAGTAAAAGCAGTGATTCTTCTTAACACAAATACTCAAGTAAAAGTAAAAAGAATGGTGCATTCAAACTACTCTGACAAGTACAATTTCTCCAAAATAAATTGGAGTGTTGAATGAATGTGAGTGCGAATGGTTGTTTGTTTCTATGTGCCCTGCGATTGGCTGGCAACCAGTTCAGGGTGTACCCCACCTCCTGCCCGATGATAGCTGGGATTGGCTCCAGCACGCCCGCGACCCTTGTGAGGAGAAGCGGCTCAGAAAATGGATGGATGGATGTTACTTGAGTAAATGTAATGGAGTAAATGTAGCGAGTTGCTACCACATCTGTTCATATATGAGGTAAAAAAATAAATAAATAAATTAAAAAATTAAAAACATTATTTTAACAATTATACAATTGAAAATATATACAATTTTAATTGAAGCCGGAGTGTGTAACATTTTCAGCCAAGCCACTACGAGAGTAGATGACACAATGCTGATTCAGCCTATTAGCTCCTATAACATCTTGCTGTAGTTTTAAGTATTTGATCTTTCGCATTTCGTATCGACTGCGACATTCCCTCGGTCCGGCACAACCGAAGATGATGTACGACCAAAAAATTATTCACTTTACCTTGCAATGGGCGGCGCGCGACCCCTAGTCTCCCATTAGTAAAAAGCTAACTAAACATAGTATTTTGCATTTCTGTAGCAGAAAATAATCGTACAACGATTACTGTGTAAACAAAAACAAATTGCCGCGAAAGAACTCAACCTGTCTTTCCGAGGACCTCTTAGTTGTCCAACAAGGTGCCTGGCGTCTTCTTCTTTTTTCCTTTTGCCTTGTCACTTTCGGGGTCGCCACAGGGTGTCATCCTTTTCCATGTAAGCCTATCTCCTGCATCCTCCTCTCGAACACCAACTGCCCTCATGTCTTCCTTCACAACATCCATCAACCTTCTCTTTGGTCTTCCTCTAGCTCTCTTGCCTGGCAGCTCCATCCTCATCATCCTTCTACCAATATACTCACTATTTCTCCTTTGGACGTGTCCAAACCATCGAAGCCTGCTCTCTCTAACTTTGTCTCCAAAACATCGGACCTTGGCTGTCCCTCTGATGAGCTCATTTCTAATTTTATCCAACCTGGTCACTCCGAGAGCGAACCTCAACATCTTCATTTCCGCCACCTCCAGCTCTGCTTCCATTTGTCTCTTCAGTGCCACTGTCTCTAATCCGTACATCATGGCTGGCCTCACCACTGTTTTATAAACTTTGCCCTTCATCCAAACAGAGACTCTTCTGTCACATAACACACCTGACACCTTCCTCCACCCGTTCAAACCTGCTTGGACCCGTTTCTTCACTTCCTGACTTAATGGTCCACAGGGATTCCAGTCAAACATCATCTGTCAACCTATCCATCACCACTGCAAACAGGAAGGGGCTCAGGGCTGATCCCTGACGCAGTCCCACCTCCACCTTAAACTCCTCTGTCACACCTACAGCACTCCTCACCACTGTTCAGCTGCCCTCATACATGTCCTGTATTATTCTAACATACTTCTCTGCCACTCCAGATTTCCGCATGCAGTACCACAGTTCCTCTCTGGGTACTCTGTCATAGGCTTTCTCTAGCTCTACAAAGACACAATGTAGCTCCTTCTGACCTTCTCTGTACTTTTCCTACAACATGCTCAAGGCAAATAATGCATCTGTGGTACTCTTTCTAGGCATGAAACCATACTGTTGCCCGCAAATACTCACTTCTGTCTTGAGTCTAGCCTCCACTACTCTTACCCATAACTTCATTGTGTGGCTCATCAACTTTATTCCTCTATAGTTCCCACAGCTCTGCACATCACCCTTGTTCTTAAAAATGGGCACCAGCACACTTTTCCTCCATTCCTCAGGCATCTTCTCACACGCTAAAATTTGATTGAACAAGCTGGTCAAAGACTCCACAGCCATCTCTCCTAGATGCTTCCATACCTTCACAGGAATGTCATCAGGACCAACTGCCTTTCCATTTTTCATCCTCTTTAATGCCTTTCTAACTTCCCCCTTATTAATCTTTGCCACTTCCTGGTCCACCACACTTGCTTCTTCTACTCTCCCTTCTCTCTCCTTTTCCTCATTCATCAACTCCTTCATCAAGTATTCTTTCCATCTATCTAGCACACTTCTGGGACCAGTCAACATATTTCCATTTCTATCCTTAATCAACCTAACCTGCTACACATCCTTCCCATCTCTAGCCCTCTGTCTGGCCAACCTGTATAGATCCTTTTCTCCTTCTTTAGTGTCCAACCTGGGATACATGTCATGATATGCCTCTCGTTTGACCTTTGCCACCTCTACCTTTGCCCTATGTTGTATCTCAATGTATTCCTTTCACCTCTCCTCGGTCCTCTCAGTGTCCCACTTCTTCTTAGCTAACCTTTTTCCTTGTATGATTTCCTGAACTGTGATGTTCCACCACCAAGTCTCCTTCTTTTCTTTCCTGCCAGAAGATACACCAAGTACTCTCCTGCCTGCTTCTCTGATCACCTTGGCTGCAGTGGTCCAGTCTTCTGGAAGCTCCTCCTGTCCACCGAGAGCCTGTCTCACCTCTTCCCGAAAAGTTGCACAACACTCGTCCTTTCTCAGCTTCCACCACATGGTTCTCTGCTCTGCCTTTGTCTTCCTAATCTTCCTCCCTACCACCAGAGTCATCTTACACACCACCATCCTATGCTGTCTAGCCACACTCTCCCCTACCACTACCTTAAAGTCAGTAACCTCCTTCATATTACATCGTCTGCACAAGATGTAATCCACCTGCATGCTTCTACGTCCGCTCTTGTAGGTCACCCTATGTTCGTGCCTCTTCTGGAAAAAAGTGTTCACTACAGCCATTTGCATGCTTTGGGACAGATGCTACCACCATCTGTCCCTCCAAGTTCCTTTCCTGGATGCAGTACTTACCTATCACTTCGTCATCACCCCTGTTTCCTTCACCAACAACTCCATTACAATCTGCACCAATCACAACTCTCTCTCTGTCTGGGATGCTCAGAACTACATTGTCTAGCTCCTTCCAGAATTTCTCTTTCATCTCTCGATCACATCCTACCTGTGGGGCATAGCCGCTGATCAAATTATACATAACACCCTCAATTTCAAGTTTCAGCCTCATCACTCGGTCTGATACTCTTTTCACCTCCAAGACATTCTTAGCCAACTCTTCTTTTAAAATAACCCCGAATCCATTTCTTTTCCCATCTACACCATGGTAAAATAATTTAATCCCTGCCCCTAAACTTCTAGCCTTACTACCTTTCCACCTGGTCTCCTGGACACACAGTATATCAACCTTTCTCCTAATCATCATGTAACCAACTCCCGAGATTTTCCTGTCATAGTCTCAACATTCAAAGTCCCCACATTCAGTTCTAGGCTTTGTGCTTTCCTATTCTCTTTCTGCCAAAGAACCTGCTTTCCACCTCTTCTTCGACTTCGACCCACTGTAGCTGAAGTTCCACCGGCGCCGGCAGTGGACGTTAACCCAGGCCATGACCGATCCAGTATGGAATTCTTTGGATGAAGGTTCATATTTGTTTGGCAAAGTTTTAAGCCGGATGCCCTTCCTGACGCAACCCTCTGCATTTATCCGGGCTTGGGACCGGCCTAAAGTTTGCACTGGCTTGTGCCCCCCATAGGGCCACATAAAATACACAAAGCTCAGTGCCAAACAATGCTACACAAAATTCAGCAATAATAGGGAATTTAAAACAATCGATCTTCTGAAGAAACCATCTTTCTTCCGCACAAGTTGTCCTTCAAAACAAAAAATTAACAAAATAAAAATTGTGTAGAATCCTATACAAGGGGCATAAATGCACAGCCTACATCATATCAAAGTGACGGCTCTGTTTTTGTAATGCAGAATTTCACACTAGGGGGCGACAGAATTTACATACTGTAGCTTTACTTTATTTATAAATAATTAACCAACGATTTAATAAAACAAAACAGTAATTGTTGGATCTATCTCACCCAACACCTATAAAAATAAACACAAAAGGAATGAAGACGCTGGTTTCTTTTGCTCATGAGGAGGGCGTATGGAAGATTGTTCAGATTACAGCCTCTCATCACGCTCTAAACAATCTCTCCCGTCTCTCCTGTATTTATTTGAAATAGGGAGGTTTCTGAGTTACAAGACATAACATACTAAGCTACAAGACACAACACACTAAGGGGAGTGTTTCAAGGTAAAGACATGATACCAACACCCGGCCACGTCCTTGGTCAAGGCGCCCTTCTCTCTGATGATTCCTGCTGAGTCATCTTCTTGAAGGCAAGAAATCTTCCTTTCTCAAAATCGTCCATAATACTAATGCAAGCTAAGCAAATAAATGATAACTTCTACAATATATTTAACATTTCCCTCCTGTTTATCATGTATTTGCACAAATTCTCATATCATTTTACAGTCACTTCATTTCGATTTTTAACTGTAGAATCATTTTTATGAAACAAATACATTTACACTTGTCATACATCAATGTTGTAGTTTAAACATCGTAATCACCTGGATCAGGAAACAAATCAGGTAAAGCAACATCATCATCATCATCATTGTCATCATTATCAACATCCAATAAAGGATACATCTGCTCCATACAGTTATCCATGGGGGTTAATTGCTGTGGTGATTAATCTACTGATTAAAGCCCGAATGCATGGGATACAACATCTACACAATGTCAGAATGGCTGCAAAAACAGCAATTGATATCAATATTGGTGAAATTAGGGTTTTCTATTTACCAAAAACGTCCATCCAGCTGTCCCACAAGGAGGTGTCCACACCAGAGTGTTGATTGAGGGTCCATAGACCATCGATGGCTCTGGTCAAGCTGCCATCTGAAGCAGTATTGTTTGGAATGTATGTCCAAACATACCGGAAACACCTCCCTCTCTTGCGAGGAGCATGTCGACAGCTATGCGGCTTTGGAACGTCATTAAAGAGGTAGCCTTGAGCTGCTCATGCACAGCTTCCAACCCACTCTGAGTCCAATTTCCTAATCTCTGTACATTGAAGTGGATATAGTTTATCCTATCAACATTTTTATTAATCGTACACCACCAGCATATGAGGTACTCAAATCCTCCTGCAACTTGGTCAGCTAAATTGTATTGATTAGGAACCCCACGAGGAACACCTATGGCGTTGATGTATGTTTTATGTTGGATAATTTTGCCCCTGCCAGGATAAATCTCTTTTTTGTCTATGTTCTAGATTTGACAACAACATTGGTGCTTTTTCCATTAAATCTTGAACAGGCATAGGGTATATGCAGCCCTATGGGGGGCACAAGTCAGTGCAAACTGTAGGCCGGTCCCAAGCCCGGATAAATGCAGAGGGTTGCGTCAGGAAGGGCATCCGGCTTAAAACCTTGCCAAACAAATATGAGCGTTCATCCAAAGAATTCCATACCGGATCGGTCGTGGCCCGGGTTAACAACGTCCGCCACCGGCGCCGTCAACCTGCAGGGCGCTGTTGGAAATTCAGCTACTGTGGGTCGAAGTCGAAGTCAAAGAAGAAGAAGAAGAAGAGGTGGAAAGCGGGTTCTTCGGCAGAAAGAGAAGAGGAAAACACAGAGCCTAGAACTGAATGTGGGGACTTTGAATGTTGGGACTATGACAGGAAAATCTCGGGAGTTGGTTGACATGATGATTAGGAGAAAGGTTGATATACAGTATTGTGTGTCCAGGAGAGCAGGTGGAAAGGCAGTAAGGCTAGAAGTTTAGGGGCAGGGTTTAAATTATTTTACCATGGTGTAGATGGGAAGAGAAATGGAGAAATGGTTATTTTAAAAGAAGAGTTGGCTAAGAATGTCTTGGAGGTGAAAAGAGTATCAGATCGAGTGATGAGGCTGAAATTTGAAATTGAGGGTGTTATGTGTAATGTGATTAGTGGCTATGCCCCACAGGTAGGATGTGACCTAGAGGTGAAAGAGACATTCTGGAAGGAGCTAGATGATGTAGTTCTGAGCATCCCAGACAGAGAGAGAGTCGTAATTGGTGCAGATTGTAATGGACATGTTGGTGAAGGTAATAAGGGTGATGAAGAAGTGATGGGTAAGTACGGTATCCAGGAAAGGAACTTGGAGGGACAGATGGTGGTAGACTTTGCAACAAGGATGCAAATGGCTGTAGTGAACACTTTTTTCCAGAAGAGGCACGAACATAGGGTGACCTACAAGAGCGGAGGTAGAAGCACACAGGTGGATTACATCTTGTGCAGACGATGTAATCTGAAGGAGGTTACCAACTGTAAGGTAGTGGTAGGGGAGAGTGTGGCTAGACAGCATAGGATGGTGGTGTGTAAGATGACTCTGGTGGTGGGGAGGAAAATTAGGAAGACAAAGGCAGAGAAGAGAACCATGTGGTGGAAGCTGAGACAGGACGAGTGTTGTGCAGCTTTTCGGGAAGAGGTGATACAGGCTCTCGGTGGACGGGAAGAGCTTCCAGAAGACTGGACCACTGCAGCCAAGGTGATCAGAGAAGCAGGCAGGAGAGTACTTGGTGTATCTTCTGGCAGGAAAGGAGAGAAGGAGACTTGGTGGTGGAACCTCACAGTACAGGAAATCATACAAGGAAAACGGTTAGCTAAGAAGAAGTGGCACACTGAGAGGACCGAGGAGAGGCGAAAGGAATACATTGAGATGCGACACAGGGCAAAGGTAGAGGTGGCAAAGGCAAAACAAGAGGCATATGATGACATGTATGGCAGGTTGGACACTAAAGAAGGAGAAAGGGATCTATACAGGCTGGCCAGACAGAGGGATAGAGATGGGAAGGATGTGCAGCAGGTTAGGGTGATTAAGGATAGAGATGGAAATATGTTGACTGGTGCCAGCAGTGTGCTAGGTAGATGGAAAGAATACTTCGAGGAGTTGATGAATGAGGAAAATGATAGAGAAGGGAGAGTAGAAGAGGCAAGTGTGGTGGACCAGGAAGTGGCAATGATTAGTAAGGGGGAAGTTAGAAAGGCATTAAAGAGAATGAAAAATGGAAAGGCAGTTGGTCCTGATGACATTCCTGTGGAGGTATGGAAGCATCTAGGAGAGGTGGCTGTGGAGTTTTTGACCAGCTTGTTCAATAGAATTCTAGTGTGTGAGAAGATGCCTGAGGAATGGAGGAAAAGTGTACTGGTGCCCATTTTTAAGAACAAAGGTGATGTGCAGAGCTGTGGCAACTATAGAGGAATAAAGTTGATGAGCAGCACAATGAAGTTATGGGAAAGAGTAGTGGAGGCTAGACTCAGGACAGAAGTGAGTATTTGCGAGCAACAGTATGGTTTCATGCCTAGAAAGAGTACCACAGATGCATTATTTGCCTTGAGGATGTTGATGGAAAAGTACAGAGAAGGTCAGAAGGAGCTACATTGTGTCTTTGTAGATCTAGAGAAAGCCTATGACAGAGTACCCAGAGAGGAACTGTGGTACTGCATGCGGAAGTCTGGAGTGGCAGGGAAGTATGTTAGAATAATACAGGACATGTACGAGGGCAGCAGAACAGCGGTGAGGTGTGCTGTAGGTGTGACAGAAGAATTTAAGGTGGACGTGGGACTGCATCAGGGATCAGCCCTGAGCCCCTTCCTTTTTGCAGTGGTGATGGATAGGCTGACAGATGAGGTTAGACTGGAATCCCCGTGGACCATGATGTTTGCAGATGACATTGTGATCTGCAGTGAAAGCAGGGAGCAGCTGGAGGAACAGTTAGAAAGATGGAGGCATGCACTGGAAAGAAGAGGAATGAAGATTAGCCGTAGTAAAACAGAATATATGTGCATGAATGAGAGGGATGGTGGGGGAAGAATGAGGCTACAGGGAGAAGAGATGGCAAGGGTAGAGGACTTTAAATACTTGGGGTCAACCGTCCAGAGCAATGGTGAGTGTGGTCAGGAAGTGAAGAAACGGGTCCAAGCAGGTTGGAACGGGTGGAGGAAGGTCTCAGGTGTGTTATGTGACAGAAGAGTCTCTGCTAGGATGAAGGGCAAAGTTTATAAAACAGTGGTGAGGCCAGCCATGATGTATGGATTAGAGACAGTGGCACTGAAGAGAAAACAGGAAGCAGAGCTGGAGGTGGCGGAAATGAAGATGTTGAGGTTCGCTCTCGGAGTGACCAGGTTGGATAAAATTAGAAATGAGCTCCTCAGAGGGACAGCCAAGGTCCGATGTTTTGGAGACAAAGTTAGAGAGAGCAGACTTCAATGGTTTGGACACGTCCAGAGGAGAGAGAGTGAGTATATTGGTAGAAAGATGATGACGATGGAGCTGCCAGGCAAGAGAGCTAGAGGAAGACCAAAGAGAAGGTTGATGGATGTCGTGAGGGAAGACATGATGGCAGTTGGTGTTCGAGAGGAGGATGCAGGAGATAGGCTCTCATGGAAAAGGATGATGCGCTGTGGCGACCCCTAACGGGACAAGCCGAAAGGAAAAGAAGAAGAGGCATAGGGTATACAGTGGTCCTAATTTCTTGTCTTTACTAATCATGTTTATACAAGTAAAATTACTCTGTGCTACTAAAGTAGAAAACATTGGTTTGTGTTTGTCTGCTTTTGTTACGGGATATGTAGGATCCCATGATTTACACCTCTCAGTTGGTATCATTCAGGGTGGGACAGCTCATATACCACATAAACAAAACCAACACCATAATAGCCAAAGTTGCTACGTAACAACCTATCGAATCTCATAACCAACGCGGGTGTGCCTTTCTGCTGAGGTCTCACTAAACGGGTTGGTGTCTTTTTTCTTCACTGACCAGCAAGCGCTTTCAGAATCTACACATCTGCTCCCGCTCCGTTATCAGACGTTTGCTCACCTTCCCTATTTGAGTACTCAGCTGAAATGACTCTTACTGTGTGTTAAATGAACCCACGTGTTTCTTTCTGCTATTTTTTAGGGCTGTAAAGTGTCGATGTATCTGTGCCACTATCCCTCCGGTTGAGACATGTGACACACCATGGCTCAATATAGCAGCCCATTTGAATGTTTTTTTATTTTTTTATTTTATTTTCTTCTTCCCTTCTGTACTAATGTAAATTTCATTTTGTAGTTTTGCACTTTGTTTTTCCCAATAATTGCGTTCTTGTTGTGGAATACGCATATTGGCTATCAGTATAGATTGTACCATCTTTATTTATCATTAGTTTGCATGCCTCGGTTAATGCTACTAATTCAGCAGCTTGCTCAGCCAATTCCTGACAATCATGCTCCGTGCCTTCATCAGGTAAGGGTGTTAGTGTGGCTGGATTTAAAGTTGTGCATCGCTCAACAGTCAAATGTGGTTGTGACAGCAAGATGGCCATGCAAGATAAATGTCTTGCAGGTGATAAAAACGCCATATTCGTTTGCAATAGGAGAGCAGACACTGTATGTGGGACCTTAAGAGTTAATGGATGAAATAACACAATAGTGGAACTGCTCTCCACTGCCATCGAGGCTGCCACAACTGCTCTGACACAATGCGGTAATGCACACGTCACGCTGTCCAATTTAGTCGAAAAATAAGCTATTGGTCTTAGCTTATCACCGTATTGTTGTGTAAGTACGGAGGTTGTGTAATAGCTTTTACAATCTACCATTTGAATGAATGTTTTATCATTAAATTTGGAAGGCCCAGCGCAGCACTGGACACCAAATGTTGTTTAATGTCACAGAAGGCCTTTTCTGCCTCTGTATTCCATTGAACAGGTGATGTCATTTTAAGGTTGTCTTCATACATTAATTTTGACAATGGTCCAACAATTTCTGCATAGTTTGGAATCCATGCTCTACAATAATTTGTCAGACCTAAAAATGACATCATATGTTTCTTCGTCTGTGGTTTAGGATTTTTCAAGACTATAGCTTTCCTGTCTTCTAATATAGTCCTTCCTCCTACACTTAAATTATGGCCTAGATATTTGACTTGCCTTTTACACAATTGTAATTTATTCTTGGTAACTTTATGTCCCTCTTCTGCTACATGATGCAGTAAGGCCAATGAATCTTTGATGCATGTCTCTCCATCTGGAGAATATTTGCACAATGAAATGTGTGGGACACTTGTATTTTTATACAGTTCCTTTAATTTGTCTGGTAAAATGATTCCTGCCGCGACTTTTGCTTCATTGTCTGAGTACAGATAATCTACAGTAATTTTAGCAGGTGTTGCATGTCGTAACCTTTTCTCATATCAATGTCTACTTTGTAGGGTGTGATGCCGGCTACGGCCTTTTTCACATCCTCATTAGTCCAGGTCCTATAGACCAAAATAGTATCTTTTTTGTCCTCTTGGACGTTTGGATTTGCCACCTCAATCATTCTTTTCACACTTTTTTCTCAACCATCTTTTTCTCGCTTTACTCTTACCACTGGTCCTGTCTCGTCATCTTTCTGTCTTTGAAACAACATTTCTTTATCCCTACCTGCCAGTCTTTTCTGTTCACTTTCTAAGTCCTTCTTTTTCTTACTTCCTTTTTCTCTTTTAGATACCCTGTTTAGCCAGAAGAATAAGTCATCATATCCCTCTTTTTCTATTTTTGATATATTATTTTTGTGTCGACATTTTATTTCGTCTCGAAGTTGAACCCATTTTTGCGAATTTAGCTGTCCAGCGAAACCGTATTTGGTTATCCATGTGTTTAAATGTTTTATTTTGGAAGGGTTTTGGAGTTGAACAAATTTCCAGTCTTTACACGTTAAGCGTTCTTTTGGATCCGTTTTATTGTTATTTTTTCCCATTTTGTGAATTTGGAAGTCAGTTTATTTGCACCTAGAGTGACCTAAATACTGACTTTATTCAAAATGACAGGGTGACAATGAATGTCTGTTTTTTGGTAATCCTCAAGCTTCTACCCACATGGGGCGGAGGATTCTTGCATCTGCTTCCAAACCAAATTGTCACTTACAATCCTGTCTTATTCATTCATACTTTTACACATTCACACGATACTAGTAACATTTTTACAAACACACGGAAACACGGAATTTAAGTACGTACAGGACTCCGCCGTCCTCGCGGAATTTCTCGGACTCCGCCGTCCCTCTTTTACTTGCCAGTGACTAGTATTACACAAGGTTTATTCTGCCGCAGAATTCTTTGTCGCGCAATTCACTCACTCTTTAATCCTTTTTAAAAAAAAAATTTTTTTTAATTTAACTCACCAAAGTCGTCTTCAATCCTGTGGATTGTCGTCAACCTTCAGATCCCAGTTGAGGAGTACGAAGACCAGTCCCATAAAGGGTCTTACTTGCCGTGGCCACGGTCTCTTAACTGCAAGTCGGCTCCACAACTGGAATCCTCAGGTGTGTTGACATCCGGCTCGAAGGACCAATTTAATGTTGGATCTATCTCACCCAACACCTATAAAAAGAGACACAAAAGGAATGAAGACGCTGGTTTCTTTTTCTCATGAGGAGGGCGTATGGGAGATTGTTCAGATTACAGCCTCTCATCACGCTCTAAACAATCTCTCCCGTCGCTCCTGTATTTATTTGAAATAGGGAGGTTTCTGAGTTACAAGACATAACATACTAAGCTACAAGACACAACACACTAAGGGGAGGTTTTCAAGGTAAAGACATGAGACCAACACCCGGCCACGTCCTTGGTCAAGGCGCCCTTCTCTCTGATGATTCCTGCTGAGTCATCTTCTTGAAGGCGAGACATCTTCCTTTCTCAAAATCGTCCATAATACTAATGCAAGCTAAGCAAATAAATGATAACTTCTACAATATATTTAACAGTAATATTGTGTATTTTGCAAATATTTGTATTCTATGAAATGTGGTTTATTTTATATATTTAATAAAAGAATAATCCATCCTATTACTGATAGGTAACTTAATATTGATATTTTATTTACGGTTTCGTGCGATTTGTATAATAGTGTGTGCTCCTTTTAATACTATTTATAATTAATTTAATTTTAATTAAGCAATAATTTAATTCCAAATTAGTATTAATATTTTATATTAACAATGAATCAATTAGCAAATTATTTAATGAGATAAATGAATACAAAATAATAAGTACAGTTTAATTAAGCAGTTTTGAAATCATCTAAATTAATGCAACAAATATTACATGACCAGCGCCACGATGGCCGACTGGTTAGAGCGTCAGCCTCACAGTTCTGAGGACCGGGGTTCAATCCCCGGCCCCGCCTGTGTGGAGTTTGCATGTTCTCGCCGTGCCTGCGTGGGTTTTCTCCGGGCACTCCGGTTTCCTCCCACATCCCAAAAACATGCATTAATTGGAGACTCTAAAGTGCCCGTAGGCATGACTGTGAGTGCGAATGGTTGTTTGTTCCTATGTGCCCTGCGATTGGCTGGCAACCAGTTCAGGGTGTACCCTGCCTCCTGCCCGATGACAGCTGGGAGAGGCTCCAGCACGCTCGCGACCCTAGTGAGGAGAAGCGGCTCAGAAAATGGATGGATGGATGGACTCCGGTTTCCTCCCACATCCCAAAAACATGCATTCATTGGAGACTCTAAATTGCCCGTAGGCGTGACTGTGAGTGTGAATAGTTGTTTGTTTGTATGTGCCATGCGATTGGCTGGCAACCAGTTCAGGGTGTTCCCCGCCTCCTGCCCGATGATAGCTGGGATAGGCTCCAGCACGCCCGCGACCCTGGTGAGGAGAAGCGGCTCAGAAAATGGATGGATGGATATTACATGACTCCCCTGATTTAAAGGATCAACTCCACAAGTGTGCCTTTTTTTAGGGGTGGGGGGGTTCTACACCACTGAAGTGTACCAGAGATAGCAAAAAAGTAATAGTGTGATGATGAACTCATAAGTATAAATGGGAATTATTACTGCAACATAGGACAGAGTCTTGTTGCAATAATATAATTAATTAAATATTAATTCCACACAGACATTAATTTTACCAAGCAGATGCGATACTAAATGCATATTAAAGGCATTTTCCCATCCATTTTCCTTGCCTATTCCAGCTGACTTTTTGGCGAGAGGCGGGGTACACCCTGGACTGGTTGCCAACCAATCACAGGACGCATACTGTACTTGACAAATGACCATTCACACTCACATTCACACCTAATTACAGTTAGAGTCTTCAATGAACCTAACTTACATGTTTTGGGAGGAAAACCACGTGGGCACGGGGACAAGACTTAAACTCCACACAGAGATTGTTCAAATGGAGATTTGAACTCTGATATCCTGACTGTTAAGGCAGACATGCAAACCACTAATCCAGCATGGTGCCTCATTTTTTACTTTTCACCAACCATGTACAATATATAATGACAAACAATACATCCAAGATGTGTTTTTATTTATTCTGCGTGGTAACAGAAAGATATAAAACTTTTTTTTTTGTAATTATAGCAATACCGAGATTAAACACTACGAGGTGACATTATAGCTCTGCAAGTACCTTTGTGTTCCTACACCATACTGTTTCTGTCAGGCATCATCCAAGGCTGAGTACCTTTACTTTATTCAGCTTTTATTTTAAGGTATTTTTTTAGGGTCGAAGGTGTCATATCCTATTTTGTTTGCTTGTTTTCTGTGTGGAATTTTCTGTTGTGTTGCAGTCCCTGGGTGCAGGTCGGTGGGCGGAGTCTCTCGCGATGCAGCTGCTGGTGGTTTGTCATCAGCAGTGTATTTGAGCATGGGAGACACAGGAGGAAAATGCTGAGAAGTTGTACTTCGCTTGTTGCCATTACCTTGCCAGCTTTGTTACATTCTCGTGCATTTCCACGTTCATTCCGTCCTGCCAGTAGTTCTTTTCGTCTGCTGTTTTTCTAGTAAGTACTACTGTGTTTTTCTGTTCTTGTTTCTCTTCCTTGTGTAGGTTTGAGTTTGTTCTCCTAGCTTCTTTAGTGTTTTCCTCCTGTGGCTCTCTGTCCACTGTCCTTATTTAAGTACCGGTCCGCTATATGGTTTTTACGTTGCCCTTCTGTCATGTCACTTTCCATTTATAGTCATCTTTTCATGTCAGTGTGCTCCCTTTTGTTGAATAAAGTCTGTACACATGCATCTTCTGTTGTTTTGGTCCAAATGTGTTGTGTTTGACACAGCTGTAACAGAAGGCCCTCTTTGAATCATTGTATATTATTATTCTTCCTAAAAACGAATTGCCCCCCCAAACTCACTAAGTAGTGCCACCTGTAAAGTTAGAAAAATGTGTCCCTCCCAGACACTAGTCTCACTCATCGACATGAAATTGGGTGGACCTGTCTATCATGCGTAACAGTGCGCACGAATGACCCATCCACAGAATTGAACAGATAAATCGGGCTTTTTGGTTTGACGCAGCAGCTATTTCGGGCGAATTCCAGGGTTTATCGGGACTTTTCCCAAATGGGTTGGGGGTGGGGGTGGGGAGCAGGTGCACTAGACAGAGGGGTGGAATGTTAAATTGCCAATCTTTTTTGCCGACGCCGCCCAACGTGGATGTAGCATGCTGTCAGAGTGATCATTGAGGATTTTCTATGAAAAAAAATGTAAGTATTCCCTAAAACGGCAGCATGGTGTTTTTTTCCACAGTTAGTGTGGAACAAATGAATTCCCTTTTACATCTAATTCTTTTAGCAACAACATTGTATCTGAAACTGAGTTATTAGCAGAGTCAGACCTGAGCTGACAGGAATATACATAACATACTGTACCTCTTTGGCATGAAGATATTTTGGAAGGTCTGTGATTCTCAATGAGTCTGCAAACTACTGGAACGCAACAAAAAAAAAAACCCATCTGCGACAAACACCAACGCAGCACCAAAGGTTTCTTGATGAATCCCCTCGATGTAGCCACACTTCTCCTGTCAAATCCCCGCCGAGTCTCATTTGCAAGACTTTGATGCAGTGACAAATGCTAATGGGAGGCAGGAGATGAATTAAATTACGCTGCATACTCTGGAGCGCAAACTTCTTAGCTGTGAGTTATGATGTTGCCAAGCGGCGTCGCGCTTTGAGGTGCCACTCTAAACATTTCAATTATTGCAACTTGGTCGTCTACAGGTTTTTTGCTCTTGGTTTGCATACAGTAACTTTTTGTCTTGACATTTTAATGCACTGCAATGGAGGGTGGTACAAAATGAAGGGCTTTAGCATGGCATACAGCAATAGCACTGGTAATGCTGTAACATAATCATATGCAATAGTGATGTAACTGTACAGTAGCTCACAAAAGTGAGTACACCCAACAACACATTTTTGCAAATATTTTATTACATCTTTTGATGGTACAATGAAGCTCACTGAAAAAATAATGTAAATTTCCTGTCTGCTAAAAGTAATTCATCACAGAGCTATTAATGTCTGGAGCGCAGTCAACAAAAGTGAGTACACCCCTAAGTGAAAATGTCCACAGGGCACATCTCGACAAACAACCATTCACTACTGCGTACTCCGGCTTCCTTCTATATTCCCAAAACATATGTGTGTTAAAATTGAAGAATCTAGAGTAAATTGTCCATTGGAGTGAATGCTTGGTTTTCTGCATGTGCCTTGCGATTGGCTGGTAATCTCCCCAGGGTGACTCACTTGCAACCCTAATGAGGATAAGCACTGTAGAAGATGGATCGAGCAGTTTCCTTCTGCTCCAGGATTACATTGGTTGAGTCTTAAGACTCCATTCTTAAAGTGTTACGTTATTCTCCACAAACCAGGAAGTAGCCTGCAAAGTAACAAAAACAGGCCTGGTGGTGGGGCTCGAAGGCGAGCGCCTGGTGGCCGGGCCTGCACCCATGGGGCCCGGCCGGGCACAGCCCGAAAGGGTAACGTGGGTCCCCGTTCCCATGGGCTCACCACCTGTGGGAGGGGCCATAGGGGTCGGGTGCAGTGTGAGCTGGGCGGTGGCCGAAGGCGGGGACCTTGGCGATCCGATCCCCGGCTACAGAAGCTGGCTCTAGGGACGTGGAATGTCACCTCTCTGGCAGGAAGGAGCCCGAGCTGGTGTGTGAGGTCGAGAAGTTCCGACTCGATATAGTCGGACTCGCCTGTTATTGGACTTCTGTGCTCGTCACGGATTGTCCATAACGAACACCATGTTCAAGCATAAGGGTGTCCACACGTCCACTTGGCACCAGGACACCCTAGGTTGCAGTTCGATGATCGACTTTGTGGTCGTGTCATCGGACTTGCGGCCGCATGTCTTGGACACTCGGGTGAAGAGAGGGGCGGAGCTGTCAACTGATCACCACCTGGTGGTGAGTGTGCTCCGATGGTGGGGGAAGATGCCGGTCCGACGTGGCAGGCCCAAACGTATTGTGAGGGTCTGCTGGGAACGTCTGGCAGAATCTCCTGTCAGAAGGAGTTTCAACTCCCACCTCCGACAGAACTTTGCTCATGTTCCGGGGGAGGCGGGGGACATTGAGTCCGAGTGGACCATGTTCCGCGCCTCCATTGCTGAGGCGGCCGACCGGAGCTGTGGCCGTAAGGTGGTCGGTGCCTGTCGTGGCGGCAATTCGGTTCGGTCCCTGTACGACCGGAGTCAGAGTTTGGTCCGCATATCCGGCAGTAAGTCGGACTCGTTCCCGGTGAGGGTTGGACTCCGCCAAGGCTGCCCTTTGTCGCCGATTCTGTTCATAACTTTTATGGACAGAATTTCTAGGCGCAGCCGAGGCGTAGAGGGGGTCCGGTTTGGTGGCCTCAGTATTGCATCTCTGCTTTTTCAGATGATGTGGTTCTGTTGGCTTCATCAAGCCGTGACCTCCAACTCTCATTGGAGCAGTTTGCAGCCGGAAAAGGGTGGCATGCCTTCTCCAGGTCGGGGATGAGATCCTGCCCCAAGTGGAGGAATTCAAGTATCTTGGGGTCTTGTTCACGAGTGAGGGAAGAATGGAACGTGAGATCGACAGGCGGATCGGTGCAGCGTCTGCAGTGATGCAGACTTTGTATCGGTCCGTTGTGGTAAAGAAAGAGCTAAGCCGAAAGGCGAAGCTCTCAATTTACTGGTCGATCTTCGTTCCTACCCTCACCTATGGTCATGAGCTGTGGGTCGTGACCGAAAGAACAAGATCCCGGATACAAGCGGCCGAAGTGAGTTTCCTCCGCAGGGTGTCCGGGCTCTCCGTTAGAGAGAGGGTGGGAAGCTCGGTCATCCGGGAGGATCTCATAGTAGAGCCGCTGCTCCTCTGCATTTAGAGGAGCCAGATGAGGTGGCTGGGGCATCTGATTCGGATGCCTCCCGGACGCCTCCCTGGTGAAGTGTTCCGGGCATGTCCCACCGGGAGGAGACCCCGGGGACGACCCAGGACACGCTGGAGAGACTACATCCTTCGGCTGGCCTGGGAACGCCTCGGGATCCCCCCGGAAGAGCTGGATGAAGTGGCTGGGGAGAGGGAAGTCTGGGTGTCCCTGCTGAAGCTACTGCCCCCGTGACCCGACCCGGATAAGCGGTAGAGAATGGATGGATGGATGTTATAATGAATTTAGTTACTCGTTTTGCTGTTAAGAAGAAGAATCATCTTTTTATTGTCATGCATGCACACGAAATTTGTTCTCTGCATTTAACCCATCACAGTGAACACATACACATGTTAGTGGAACACACTGGAGCAGGGGGCAGCTGAAGCGCCCGGGGAGCATTTCGAGGTATCAGTGTCTTGCTCAAGGACACCACAGGCGTGAGTCCGGGGGATGTTGGCGGTTGGTCCAGTCGGGGTTTTGAACCTAGGTCCCCCACGGTGGCAGGCGATGATCTTAACCATTGGGCCACGGCTGCCCACGGTTTGGGTTATCATGGGCGATTCTAGCATCAGAGGTTTAGGGTTGCCGGGATTTATTGTAGGGGTGTTTCAGCAGCCCTAAAAATAGTCTAGAAATGCCTACGTGGGTTTCCTCCTGTCCCAAAAATGCAAGTGGTTAAAGGGGTGCCATCAGTCCATTCCTGATGTTATGGCCTCAGTTTCCGACTTTTGTGCTTACAAACGACATGCAATGAACACGTTTGTGCAACGACGTAACAAAGTTATTTTTAAACCTAAGGAGGATTTTTCACACAAATATTTACAGTAACTATGACTTTACTATCGCGTTAGCATAGGTTAGTTAAGGACTCAGGCGCGTTCTAACTTGCATTAAAATTGGTGTTACCGCCGTATATAGGAATGGATTTTGCCATAAACCAAGGACGCGGTTGTCAAATTGTAAAGCCACACATATACGTGGCCAAAATGCATTCAAAAAGTGAGTTTTTGGTAAAGCCCTGGGAGTATAAGCAATCTGTGTTCATGTAGTATGCCAACTTCAGGCCTCTGCATGCCCACTAAAGTGTGTTCAGTTGTTTTTGCAGGCCTGAATGGTTCCCACAGCATTGTACGTGAAGCTTTTCTATGGAATCAGATTTACTACATGCTGTGTGGTTCTGATTGTATGTCATTCGTGGCCATTGATTACTTCCTGGGGAGCGCACCACTCTCAGTGTCTCTGTTCCTTGAGTAGTTTACATTAAAGACATCTCTGACACTGTATGGATTTTATGCTAAGTGCTGTCTTGCAATCTGTGCATTATGGCTACGGTAAACAGGAAGTAATTATTTATGGATGAAAGAGAATGGATGCGAGAGAGGGAAATTTTTGGTAAGCCCACCAGTGGATTCTGTTATTACCTTAAGTGCATCAGTCATTGCTATTTACAGCATATTGTACTTTATTGTAATGTGCTTTTGCACGGCACCGGCAACTGTAAGCATACATTAAGTGCAAAAATGTTACACTGTAGATGTAGTTATGGAAATTGCGCTCACACACACACGCACAATAGAGTGTCATAAATCACTCGACCTGCGATTGGCTGGCAACCAGTTCAGGGTGTACCCCGCCTCCTGCCCGATGACAGCTGGGATAGGCTCCAGCACGCCCGCGACCCTAGTGAGGAGAAGCGGCTCAGAAAATGGATGGATGGATGGATGGAAATCACTCGACTTTAAAGAGATGACTCTGTGCTCTCTCACAGCATTTGCCCATTGGGGGGCTCACGCATGCAGGTGCAGATAAAAAGAAAAAGCATATAACAAAGACAGAGAGGCCTGTGCTGTCTAATTATCCAAACATATAGCGTGCATGTACAGACAGATATACAGGATGCGTGTGCAGCCACACTATTCATAATGACCCTTTCATACAGGAGCAGAAGCACAACAAAGATGCATTGGCAGCACGCGTAATTAGTTGAGACTTCCAGTGCGAGGTTTCAAAGAGCGCGTATAGTGAAGAGAGAGGCGAGGTGGGATGAGAAGATGGAGGGAGTGGGTGGGGGTACAAAAAAGGGGCAATCACTGCATGCACCTTGCAGGAGGAAATCACTCACATTGAAGGAGTTTAAACAAATGCTGATAAAGACAGACAAGACAAATGGAGGGCCTTTTACGCAAGAAGTTGGCTGCACTTTGAATTCATGTTTGCGGCCACCTGATGAATGCGAGATGACCAGTCTGCAGCTTAATGTGCTACAGCGACGCAGCACAAGCGCTTTATCAATGGAAACTAGGATGGAATTCGGTAGAATGTCAAGGTTGAAATGGCAGCAAAGGACGTGTGTGGGGGTGTGCGTGTGTGTGTGTGTGTGTGTGTGTGGGCGGGCGGGCGGGCGCGAAGGCCACTTCCTGGTTAACGAAGGATGGTGCAAGAGGACGAGCGGTTGTGCGAAAAGTACTAAAGCATGAACAGTTGGATGTGTTCATTTGTAAGTTTAGAGAAGGTCACATTCTTCTTCTTCTTCTTCATTAAGTTTATCTGTAAAGGTTAAAGTGCATTTTAGGTTCATCCTGAAATCTCACCCAAAAGCTGAATATCCCTAGAACATTTTGTGACTGGTGTATGTTACGTTCATTGAAGACTCTTAAGGCTATGTTCACGTTGGAGGGCATGCTGCCCAATATTTTTTTTTTTTTTTTTTTTTTTACATCTTTTTATGTAGTTGTTAAATTAATAGTTGTAGGGCTATTACTATTAATTTCAAGTTAAATGTATCACACATAAGGAAAGGAAAAGGAAGTAAATTGAAATTGATACAATTAATGACAACAGTAAGCGAAGGAGCAATGTTAACTAGTTTGAAATCAGTGCTCTGCCCTGCTGACGGCAAACTGGATGTAAAGAACCGTGCTTCACCTGCATTGAATTAACTCTTGAGTGCCTGGGTTAGTTGCTGTATATGTCATTCATATTGGAAACCCGCCCACAAACAAACATCCGTTGACATAAAAACTAAATTCTAATGAAAAGGCAGTAGAGGGAAGAAGAAAACTCGTTTTCTGCCCCTTTTTACAGATTTTTTTTTTTATTTCACAAATCAAATTTCCCTTCTGCATCTCATAAATCACCAAGTCTTCTAAATCATTTGTAACCTGTTCTGCAGTTCACTTTTAATGAACTATCTTATAATTATTTGATACCCTTGACTTAATGAGCTTTTTAAATATATTAAATGAGCTTGACTTGTTTCTATGTTTGGATTATTCCATAACTTCACCCCTCTCACCAATATACTCCTTTCCATCACTTTGGTTCTAAATCTTGCTTTTAAAATATATATATATATATATATATATATATATTTCAATACCTTTTTAAATTGTAGTTGCACTTTAAATGGTATATGAAATAAAAGGATTCCATGATTGAATTAAAGGGAAATAAGAACATAAATGCATTAATTAACTAAAAAGTTGAAACAGCAGTGACAACCTCATTTGTTGGCTGCAGCTTGAAGTTGTAGAAATTACAAATTTGTGTATTATGTTTGCGTTACTTCTTACACTTACAATAGCATACATTATCTTGCTGTTTTTGTAGGTTGTTCTGAATGGAACTTGAACTGTCAATCTACTGAATGACAAAATAAAAGGCTCAAATTTGGCCCATTTATCATTGATTATCATCACCACTAACCCAAGTTACGGGAAGTGTGAACACTTTTTTTTTGCATTGCGAGTTGTAATTTTGAAAGTGTCAATTTCCTCAAGTGAATAAATAAACGGATCTTTTGTGACCTCAGTCTGCAGTAAACGTGATAAACAATCTCTCTTTTGCATGTTTAAACAAGGGCTGTTTTGCATACTTAACTGGGGGCGAAATAATTATGCGTGTTCGCATCCTGCCTGCTACCTCACTCGCACTAAAATCGTGCAGGCTCCCCGTGGGAGGGAACCTGAAAAGTGAAAGGCGTCGGTGCACAAAGAGCATCTCCCACGACACTTTCGTAGCGGAGAGAGGGGGATTTTTCCGGTGACGTGAGATCTCAGCATCTGCTCTCCAGCTCGGCTAAGGAGAGCGCTGGAAGCAAGGCGCGTCACCGGCGTTTGATTAAAGATTTATAGCCTTTCAGACATGTTTTCCTCTCCCTTTTTGAGCAAAAAGCTATCTCCGGCCGTTTGCTGAGAGCAGCTTAAGGTAAAAGGGAGTGGCTCCTGTCTGCATTGTTTCAGTGTGGAATTTTTCTCCACTGCGATGCAGAAATAAGTGACATCCCAACAGGCTTCTGTATTTACAGTACATGGCTTTGCCTACATTTGACGCTTTTTTAATTTATTTATTTTTATCGCCAGTAAATGCATGTGTGGACTTCACTCACTCGCCTTTCTAAGCCAAACGTATAAAAGCCTCCATTCAGACACATTTGCATTCAAATTGGAGACATTTACCGCACCGGCTTTAAATCACAGTCCACTACCAATAAATGGGCACTTTTTAATCAACACTAATAATGTATGGACTTCTAGACAAACATTACATTTTGAGACAATAGTACTACTATAAAACATAATTAAATTACAAAACCCAACCCAACTAATTCATACGAGCTGGTTTCTTTGCACTTGTTAATTATTGATTATAACTTATCGCAAAAAGAACAGATGATGTTACAGCCAGATGTCTCCCTATGCTCTGGCGCTCTTTGATACACTTCAACTGCTTTTTAAATGAGTACCTTGCTACAATAAAATGTCCTCGGGAGAAAAACAACATGAACGAAAAAATATTGACTAATTACTAAACTACTGTAATTGGAAGGGATTGGCATAATAATCAATTAATTGCACAAACTGGATCAATGTAGTGCAGTTTAATCGCCCAACCAGCCTGAAACGAAATGACATCTAAGGTTTACTTCCCACTCCGCTGACTAGCACAGAAACAGGAGTTCAGAAAATTAAGAGATTCTCCATCCCTTACATACTGATCGAAAGCAAGTTCAGTGGTAGTTTGACTTACGGGTTCCCCAACTTACCACTTGGTCCATTTATTTTTTTTGCTTTGTGTTCCTAGGCAAAAATTTGAGTTATGAGCGAGGTTTAGATACGCTGCTGCTCCAGTGAGGTGAAAAAACATCCAACATGACTTGTCCCCCAACATATAGTAATATATATGTGTATATATATATAGTGTCCCCCCCACCACCCAGTAATGACTGCAACTTTTGCATTGTTGTCACTGATCACTTATTAGAAAACGATCTGGTGTTAAAAGCCCCTCAAGCTCTAAAGAGGCAGTGTAAGCAGGGCTGCTTTAACGGCTTCAGGTTCCCAGGCACCTGCTTCGCCAGTGAAATTGTGCCCTGCAGCCTCGCCGTTAATTGGTCTCCCTGTCAAAAATGCAAAGTCTGCTCTCAGCCACCTTAATCCCCTCCCACCTGGTTAGCAAACGTTCCACTGCTACTTTCATACTGTCATTACATGTAAATTCGAAGGATCCATGCATCCCACGGGCAATTTTTTTTCCCTATTAGAGGTTAAATTGGATTTAGTGATGTTTTAATGAGCTGTGTGAGTGGGTTGAATCGTTTGGCTCTTTCATCAATTATCAATCATCCCTAGGTGATCAGATGGTTTAGAAAAGGAAAAAAAAAACGGTCAGATCGCATCAACAGTGTGCAGTAAACGTTTTAAATGTGTGCAGCTGACTCGCATCCAGCTGACACCAAAGTGGAAGCCTCCCAAGTGATTCATGACTCAGGAAACTGAGTGGACTGGTACACAAGGGCATCATTGTTGCATGCAAGGACAGTGTCAATAATAGGAGAACATTCAGGGAAGGCTAAGGAGTCAACCTCTGAACCCTTGAAGGAATGTCAACAAGTTCTGGTGACATCATAGAGGCAGCGCCATCTATCTGGAGATTGTTTCTTAATGAGGATAATACAAGATGACATTAGGCTGAATTGCATTTAGTTAAAAGTTACGCTCTTATCCTAGCCATCCAGGTTAAGATACATTTCTCGCTATTTGTCAACAAGTCCAACCTTGACTCTACTCGCTTGGTCTTCTGCTTCAAAATGGCAGCACTGAAACCCAGTTGTCATGGTTATTGCAATAATGGGAAGTGATAACAGAACAGCCCTTTTCATATTTTGTTTTTGAAAAGAAATGAGCAGCATTCCAATCCGAGTTGCAAAAGATGGCGTGATGTTGAAATCAGGCTACACTTTTGTCAGGTGGAGTGTGAAGCTCAGGCACGCTGGCTGTCTGCAAACAAAGAACAACACAGAGGCAACACGCCAGAAAAAAAAACACACCTTTTCCGTGCCAAGGGTAATCAAACAACTCACTGAAAAGTTTGAGAGTTTTTTTGTGGGTTGAACTCTCCCAGGATGACAGGCCCTTAATTGGATCTCTTCGATGAGGAAGATGTGGAAGATGGTACTTTGAAGGTGTGCATGTGAAGCTAAAATAAGACAGATTGTGTTCCCCAACTATGAGCTTGAGTGTTAGCTTCATGCTGGGTGAGACAACACAGTTATCCGGGGGACTTTATAAAGCTTAACAAGTGAGACATAACATGAATACAAGCAGTGGTGGGCTATGCATTTGGTACCTGGGCCTTCAATCGGGATTAACCTCACTTAATCCACATCTTGATACCACCACTATCACCTCACAACTATAGAAACCATCAAAACTGAACAAAAATGCAATATAAAAGTTCAGAATCAATATTTCGCTAATAACATGAGAAAAACTAAATCTGTAAATAAAATACAGTACATCTACTCACCAACGATACTGATGACTAACTACCGTATTTTTACGACCATAGGGCGCAGCGTATTAAAAGGTGCAGTCTCCGTTACGGGGTCTATTTCTGTATTTAACACATGCATTAGGCGCACCGTATTATTGGGCGCAGGCATGGTAAAACATACGCTAGCTTAAAACATACGCTAGCATGGATGCTAGCTAGCGTATGTTTTTAAAAAGGCAGCGAGAGCAAAACTGAGTTCGGTTGTACTTTATTGAAGTATTTAACAATGTACTCACATATTTTTTAATCAATCCTCATCCACAAATCCATCAAAGTCCTCATGTTCTGTATCTGAAATGAACAGCTGGGCAGGTTCTCCTTCAAACATGCCGGGTTCCCTCTCGTCATTGTCGGAGTCCGTCTCGTTGCCGGGGCGTAAAGCGTGTCTCTTCGTAGGTGCCATTTTCGGGGGTCCTTAGCCAAACCGATGTTGTTTTGCACAATGCACATACCGGCACTATATACCTACTGGGGGCGTGGCATTAGCCTCCTCTTTCACGCGCACCCTTCCCCCTTTAACGTCCGCATGCCGTCCTCAGTCACGTCCGCCTTCCTCTACATAAGCAGCTTGTTGGCAGGAAATGCTCCCAGTCAGTCAAGCGGAGCGCTCATCAAAGTCACACAACAACATTAACAGATTTTGGAACTCGGTGCACACATGAGGCGCGCCGCATTATAAGGCACCCCGTCCATTTTGGAGAAAATTAAAGACTTTTAAGTGTGCCTTATGGTCATGAAAATACGGTATATGAATGTGTGCAGATCATTACAGACGGGTTTTTCTTCTTAAACTTGGCTTGTTCTAACCAATCAGAGGACGGAAAAATGCTGACGTTGTTGTCTGCCAGCTAGCTGGCCCTGTGAAGTGAATTTGAAATCAGTCCCATTGCGAATTTAGTGAAACTTAGATCACATGGATCAGCATTACTGATTCTGAAGGCCCTGTGCAGATTTGATTGAAATGGCAGCACACGGATACTTAAATTGATTGGATTGAAAAAGAAAAAAAAGAAAAGCATTCACATACATGTACTAGAAGCATTGCAGCCAAGAGATAAGCTCCAAAATGAAGAGAATAAACTGGTGGGAATAAATTAATACAATTTCATAGTACAAATATTTGAAAGTAGATTGTGAATGTAGTTCAGTGAGGATAGTGTGATGGCCCACTCCTTAATTCATGAGACTTTATACTTTTATATATTAAGTATCGTACAGTAATTATTACTAAATACAGATACATAAAGAATGGAACCTTTTAAAGGTGACACCCATCCATCCATTTTCTTGAACAGTTGTCCTTATTTGGATCACAGGTGAGCTGAGCCTACGGCAGCTGATTGTGGGTGAGGAGCGGAACACAACCTGGACTAGTCGCTCGTCAATCATCGGGCACATTTGGACAAACAAACATTGAGGATCACATTCACACCAATGGAAAATGTCTTCAGTGAACCTAACATGCATGTTTGTAAAGAGAGCGAAGATTTAGTGGCAGAAAAATAAATCATCTGCCATTATTTGGAGGTATTTTGGATTCAAAAAAAAATGTAATTAAATAATTTTAAACCAGAGCGCGGTCTTGTGCATTTCCCTTTCGTGCTCACTTACCAAAAATTGCGACGACACACGAGAGATGAGAAAGATGTCAATAAAGGCAGCTTTCAGATAACGACACAGCTGATGAGTCAAAAAGTTTGTTAATAAAGTGATCATTCCAGTAATTCAGTGTACTGTATTTACTACTGTGCCTAGAACAGATAACAAGATTTCAGCCCCAATATTGGCCCGATTAGCTATTACGGGCAGTTTCCCAGATCTGGCCCGACATATCTTGTCGGGAAGGACAAAAGTTCATCATCCACGACTTGGCCCTTCTATCGCCCTACGATGCCAAAATAAAAAGTCTATCATGTTTAATTTTTGGGATATCTTCCGTGTAGTGTGACATTAATGAGAACTGTCCGACAGCGCACCTTGACATGGACCAATAGGATTGCATCTTGTGACCGGCGAATTGCCTACCGTGCTTGCCGTTGTCAACATATTCACACACACAAACCAATATTTACTGAAGCTTTAGATCACGATTTGACAGAACGCCAACATGTTTACGTACAAAAGCTTGCCAGGCTACATAACATGTTGTTGCCTGCTTGTGAGCCCTATCGTATTAGAAGTATTAAAAGTGCGTGAACATCAACACCCAGTGACACTGCATGCTTTTTCCCCCGCTCTTTTTGTTCTTTTTTTTTTCCCCCCCCCCGTTGCCGCAGCGATCCATTGTTTGACAACAACTTGTTGTTGCCATGGTAACGGTCGTATCCAGTTGCAGTGAAAGGTGACACCTTTTCTGGTCACACCTCCCCAACAGTGTTTGATTTGACCAGACAAAGCCCCGTGATGGTAAGCGTTACGGTGGTATCAGAATACATATCGTGTAGTGTTGAGATACGGCAGGATTTTATGGCATAGTGCAATCAGGAAAGACCACATTTGTCTTGTAGTCTGATGTCATAGGCAGACATGTACTGCATATTTTATACGGAAGAAAAACGGAGCAGGATTGACTGCGAGTAAGAAGGGGGTGGGGGAGCTGAAGTCAAAATCCCCACCCATGTCAGCCTCTAGTGTTGCTAAAGAATTTAAAGACAGTATAAAATAAAATGTCTGACACACAAATGAGTGTTGTTAACAACCCTGTCAAATTTGAATGAATACAAAAGAAATCACCAACTATAGAAAATCAGAGCCATCCTCCATGCTGTCAGATACTGTTGGTATGTCTGCTTAAAAAACACCCCGCTCGACCATCTCCTGTCAATCAAATGCATTTGTTTAGTATTCAATATTACAGTATTCATATTCTCCCTTCTGCGTGAATCAGAAAAGACGGGCAGCTGTGCGCTTTTCCGGCTGTGCGCATTCTCCGGTGAAATCAAACCATGGGGAGAACACGCAAACTCCCCACGGGAAGGCTTGAACAGAGAATCGAATCCCACACCTCAGAACTGTTAGGCAGCCGTGCTGACCACAAGTGCATCTCACAAGTGCGCCTCGGTCACACTCTCTCTAGTATTTTCCCTGTTTTTGTCTTTTTCGCTCATCTTTGGAGAATTTACGTGACTTACTTACGCGAGGGAAGACTTCCTAAGCACTGGGAAGTACCCTCTGGACTTTTTTCTGCCAAATTTCCCAAATCAAAAAGTTTTTTCTTGGAGTTACTCACCAGCGGAGCGACTGTACTCAATGGCGCATGGAGAAGGCAAAGACAGCGCCACAGAGGGAAACGTGCAGGAGTGCAGGTTAAGCTCAAACAGCTAGGATTTTGAACACCTCCTCCGTCAAGTCACCTCGCAAATTTACACTCTCTACCCAACAAAATGGACGCGCTTCATCTTCTCACAAAGACCAGTAAAGACTGCATGTTCTGCCGCCCTCTGCTTCACGGGGACTTGGCTTTGTGAATGCATCCCCGACGGCGCCATGCTGCTGCCCGGCTTCCAACTACACCGAGCGGACCGTGACAGAGTTATCGCGGAAAACAATAATATAACTTTCCGCTGAAGTACTCATTCCCCGTGCAACTTTGGCTCATCTGATCACTGTTTAATTCACCTAATACCAACATTTTAAATGTGCGGAGGCTGTGGTGAAAACAGTGGTGGACCAATGAAGCTAAAATGGAACTTCAAGATTGTTTAGATTGCACAGATTGGAGTGTCTTTGGAACTTCAACCAGCACCCTGGATGAATATACGGACAATATTACATCCTACATCAGCTTCTATGAAGATGTGTGTGTGTGTGTGTATTCCAACAAAGACATTTCACACATTCAATAACAACAAGCCGTGGTTCACTGCCACACTTCACAAACTACACCAGGCTAAAGAGGACGCCTATCGGAGTGGGGACGGAGCCCTGTACAATCAGGCCAGAAAAAAGAGAAATTGGAGGTATTTTGGATTAAATCGCAAAGAGAAATTATGCCGAAAAGCAGGAAAACCAGTTTGCTGCTAATGACTCTGTGTCAGTACGGCGAGGATTATGATCAGTGAGCAACTACAAGCGATCACCCCCCCAAGGACTTGCCGACAACTTACCTTCTACAGCAGATTTGAAAGACACTTTCCTTGCTGGACCCCCTGCAGTTTGCCTATCAAGCAAATAGGTCTATGGATGACACAGTCACCAAGTGACTGCACTTCATCCTGGAACACCTCGACGGCGCAGGGAACTACGTGAGGTTCCTGTTTGTGGACTTCAGCTCTGCGTTCAACACAATCATCCCCAAACTCCTCTCCTCCAAGCTTCTCCAGCTCAATGTCTCTCCTACCATCTGCCAGAGGCGCTCCAGCTTGCTGACGGGCAGGACACACCAGGTGAGGCTGGGCGACACCATCTCATCCACACGCACCACCAGCACTAGGGCCCCCAAGGATGTGTCCTCTCTCCGCTGCTCTTCTCTCTCTACACGAACGACAGCACCTCAACGCATCCGGCTGTCAAACTTCTGAAGTTTGCAGATGACACCACAATGATCAAAGACAGTGACGATTCTGCATATAGACAGGAACTGGTAGCGGCTGGAGCTTTGGTGCAGCCAACACAACCTGAAGGTCAACATGCTCAAGACTGTAGAGATGATCGTGGACTTCAGGAAACATCCTTCGCCACAGCTTCCCCTCACGTTGTCCAACTGCCCTGTGTCAACTGTCGAGACCTTGAAGTTCCTGGGAATAACAGTCTTTCAGTACCTGAAGTGGGAGACCAGCATTAACTTGATCCTCAAAAAGGCCCAGCTGAGGATGTACTTCCTGCGGCTTCTGAGGAAGCACAGCCTGCCACAGGAGCTGTTGAGGCAGTTCTACACAGCAGTCATCGAATCAGTCCTGTGTTCATCCATCACAGTCTGGTTTGGTGCTGCCACATAAAAAACAACAAGAGTGCAATGGACAATCAAGGCTGCTGAAAAAAATTATCGGTACCCACCAACTCACTGTTGAGGACTTGCATGCTGACAGGACTGAGACAAGGGCATGCAAAATATTCTTGGACCACATCTTGGTTACCAGCTCTTCCCTCAGGTAGGCACTATCGAACAATGCAAACTAAAACCAGTAGACATTCCAACAGCTTCTTCCCTCTTGCCATTAACGTCTGAAACATTTGACTTACAATTTCATTGTAAGATGCTGCCAATTTTGCACATCTGTGTCGAGACACGTCTACATTATTTGTAAACACACCGTTTTATCATGCTGCACTATTTGCATACCGTTGTTGATTAATACTGCCCACTTATGTATTTTGAGAACTTTTTGCACAATTTGTACAATCGTCTTTTACAAAGCTGTCCATGTACAGTTTAAGTTTTCCTCCCCCGCACAGGACAAAGAAGCATCGCTGTGTCAAATTTTTTGGATGAGTCGCCATGCCCATATCTATCTCTAATTAGACAACCTCTTTAAGGTCTCTTTTGTGTGTTTCTTTCCAGAGTAGAACAAATCATTCCTTTCATTTTTACCCAACCTTGGAAACTATCACAGGGACAACAAACCGTTATTTTGGAACACATTCAGGGGTGAAAAAAGCTGGATCTTTGTGATCTTTCATTTAAAATACACAATTTTTTTCACCCAATGTTTTGTATGTCTGTAATTAACAGAATTCTGTACAATGGATTCTGCACAAGCAAACGTCTCTGAAAGTCCAAAATTAATTTTTGAACAGGTGTGTTGGAAATGGCAAAACCAGGCAAGGTCACCGTTTAAAGTAAAAATAGCAAAGCCTAAATATTCACGTCTTATCACTACTTTTATTGGTAGCTTTACATGAAGATGACATCCACGTGTACAGGCTCAATTGCATTGAATTTCCCATTAGGGGCACTAATAAATGTTAGTTACATTGCATATTGCTCTTATTGTACCAAGCTGCCAGGCTCATTCCTATGTTGCAGAAATTCTGGTTGTATGGTTATCATCACACATTTCCTTTGTCTGTACCAAAAAGCCAAAGAAAAAGCAAAACGATTCATTTAAGTCTCACATGAGGATGGTTAAAAAATTGTAGGCATATTTTTCAAGAAAATGCTTGTTGAATGCCGAATTGTACCACTTTGGAGGTGCCACTTTTTTATTTTATTTTTCATCCCCAAAAAAGTCAAAGAAAAAGTAAAGCACGCTTTTAGAGATAAAGCTCACTGAGATTTACTGAAGTCTCGAGATGGTGTGAATGCCAAGTTTTAGAAACACCATTTTACTCTTGCCAATCTAGATAATCGGCAATGTAGTCTTTCGACCCATTTTTTTGGACCCAGACCCTCTTTTTGTGAATGCCACCTGTGTGTATTTATTTTGGGCGTCAGCAGGTTATGCTTGTGTGAATACTTTGGGATAAAGTTTCATTCTTGGCCTCCATGGTGATCTTTTGTTCCCACATTGTTCATTGTTTTTGTTGTATGGTACAGTACATCTAACTGACAAGTGCCTCCATTGCTAACATTAGCCACCAAGTTCATCTCCAAAACCAGGTTATATAATCTCTGATGTATGACATCCATCCGAGGACAATACTGTACTGCACTGAAAGACCAGTCAGTACAAAATGTACCCAAGCTCTCGCTTTTCTGAGTGTCACAGAGACTGATTTATTAAATCACGATCTTGATATTGTAGTTCAGAATATTTTGTTATGTTGAGACTCTACTGTATTTCTACAGAAATGATTCAAGCCAAGATGTAGCTTTTTTTTTAAGTATATTGGAAAAAGGTTTCATTTCTACTGTTGACAGTGCATTTAACAAAAGAAAACATCCAGCCGATTACTTGTGAGAACGGCCCTGGGATCTCATTTGATGAAGTTGGGGTAAAGCTGTCACCAAAATGCTACCTTTACTTGTTCTTCGTCGACTTTTTCCTCGTGAGAAAAATACTCTGGAAAACATCAGTTAGATGTGACGAGGTGAGGCACAAAGAAGGCTGAACAATCTTGGCTACTTGCATTGCTGCTTTTCATTAGCAAGTGCAAAAACATTCCTCTCATTCCTCTTCTCTCATTCTTCACTCACATTTTCTGTGCCATCCTGGATCATTGTTTCCGTCAAGATGAAGCGGTCTGCTGTGCACACATACTGATAATCAGGCCAAATTTGATCACCCCCCACCCCCCAACCCAACCCCACCGCATCCACATGCCCAGGACATCCAAATTCGTGTTTTGGAATTATAGTTTGTGCAATAGTCATGGTTTAAAGTATTCATATTGGCAATTGTAAGGAAATGTTCTCTTTGTGGCCAGGCTCAGTCCCTTTCACTGTACTCTGCTTAAGTCTGATGCAAAGCATTTAAAGTAAAGCCAGAAAGTGCTGTTAGCGCATCGTGTTGCTGTCAGCCTGCATCAGAAAGTGTAGTTTATCACAGACACCAGAGAGACTTTTGGTGCTCATATCACAAAACAAAGTGAACACTGCTATTTTTACAAGCCTTTGCCATGAGGCATAATATCTGGTAAACATTCCCAATGCGATCCCTTGTCTGCTTTGGCGCAGACTTCCACGGCTGCTGCTGTTAGGGGGATAACCACGTTTTCCTAATTGAATTGAGCAGCTTGTCATTTAATCCTGTTAACTCTAAAAGTCATTGCAGGTCACAAACAATCACTCAAATGTATATTTTGATCCATGTAAGAGTTGGGCCATCGGCACTGCAATTCTGGCCCAGTTGAAATGCATTTGGAGAATAAAACCACATTAGTCGTCTCAAGTGACGTTTGACCAGCAGATATAGGGCCAGCCTCCCAACATGCACATGGCTGTCTGATGGGAAACTTCATTGGTTGTCATATTGGGGAGTTTTCCAGTTAAACGCAACACAGAAGCCAGACAAACCTCCATTAGCTCCCAGAGCTTTTTTTGTTGCTTGGATATAGGAAGCTGCAGCTCAGGAGTCAGGGTTAAGCCCACATCTGATGTTGTCAAACACTTCCCACCACTTCCTTGTGATCCAATTTCTGAGCCGGCGCAGACTTTGACATTTTGATCCCCTCAACACAGAGAACAATTTCAGCGAGTGTCAGCTGACGATTCCTCCGAATCTGTGTCAGCAGCTGTCCACATGTCACTGCCTGAGGAGAGGAGACATGATAACGGGAATCAATATGTTGCACATACAAGAACATGTTGCACATATGGGACAACATAACATTTACTTCCTCGTGACACTGTTTACCCGCAATTGGCTGGCGACCAGTTCAAGGTGTACCCCGCCTCTCGCCCAGAGTTGGCTGAGATCGGCGTCAGCAAGCCGGCGACCCTAGTGAAGATCAGCGTTACGAAAAATGGATAGATGGATGACACTGTTTAGAGCGACACCTAACAGAAGAAAGTCACAACAAATAAATATTAAAACTAAGAATGTTGATGATGTTGTCACAGTAAGTGTCACATTGAAATAGGTCATGTATTTGCAGATTTATGGTCTTGTAAGATTTTGTTTTCTAAAAGAATACATTTTAAGATTGTTGTAAATATATACGTATAGTTATTGAAAAAAATCTTCAAATGATGATCTATTATTTATTTTTCTAATCTGACTTGATTTATTTATTTTCTAAGAAAAAGTTCAATTATTTTAAGATTAATCATTTTTATTTGGAAACAAATCTAATTTAGTTATTGTAAAAACATTTTAGATAGAAATGTATAAATGTTTCTTGTCTTTACACTAATAATGCAAACCTTGTTTTATCCATTACCTCAAAGCAAATCTTATGTTATTCTCCTAAAAAATATTATATATATATATATTTAAATTTATTTTGTTTAGGGGGAAAAAAATCTGAGTCTTTGAAATTTTCAAAAAAAAAAAAAAGCAATCAAATGAAGAAAAATACAACTTTATGTTTCGAGGTGAGACTCCAACCCTACATTCATTTATAAAATTAAATTACAAAAACAAATCCGACTTCTCCTGTGAACGGAATGTGTCCGTGAAGTGACACGGCACAAATGCAGAATGTCAATCAGAGGAGCTCGACAAATAAATAAACTATGTAACGTTGAAGTGTTCACAAAGAAGCAATGCAGTTATTGGTTGTAAATACTAGTTTGTAAACACAGTCATCATTTTGGATGATGTTTTAGATGGTTAGATGCAGTTGAAATGCTTGTAGCATGTGTTCATCGGCCCTCAACAACTTTCTTTAGGTTTGTTGACATTTTTCCCATGTTATTTTACATGGGTTATGTTGTAACTTTAGAGCCTGATGGATGTTTGGAATGATGTCAGTGCACTTTAGCAGTAAATGTCATTTGTGTACTTTCATAACCTTCGACCCTAGGCTTCTCGGGGGTCAGATATCCTATCCTGCAAGAGGGTCACTTACGAACGCTGACGCCCTCACAGCCAGAGAGCTTACAGTCAACATGTGCGCCTTTTGAACTTTGACCGGCTTTATTTGACTGTCTTGTCTGGGATCATTTTGAAATCAATAATAGTTTTCCTGCGGCCTGGCAACATGACTCGAACTTTCAACAAGATTGCTTGAAAATTGACACCACTGAAATACTTTGACCTAAAAAAATGCAATTTTTTTAATATGAAAAAAATTATTCACCTTGTGTCTTGAAAATAAAAAAAAAATATTCTGAAAAAAAACCAATTTATGACCATACGCTTCTACCTGCACGCCTTTTTTTCTTGAAAAAAATAAGACTATTTGTATGATACTTATATCCTTCCAGATTGCATCTTTTTAATTGAAATAGTCTATCAAGATTGAGTTGTTGTTTTTTTAAAATGACTGTCATAAGAACATTTCTGTCTAAAAAGAAAACTTTACCCTTATAAAATATTAGTTTTTCTAAAAGAACATATTACATCTTTTATAAAATAGAACTTAAAATAATGTACGTTTCTATGATTAGACCTTTTGTTCTGAAAAATAGGAAAAAAATAGACTAGTCATGAAAGATGATTTCTTTCTAAAAAAGAAGGGAAAAAAACAACTTTATTATCATAAGAATATGACTTTTAAAAATATATATCCATGAATGATATTACTATTACTCCAAGACTGTGCCTTTTGTCTGGAATTTTTTTTCGATTAAGACTGCACCTTGTTTTGGTGGGGGGAAAAATACTAGTCATGTAAATCTATAGTAATATTTTTTATCCCCAAAAAAATGCTACTTAAAAAAAAAAAAAGACTTTTCATGTAAGAATACCACTTTTTTTTACTTAAAAAAAACAACACTTATCAAAACCTTATATCAGGATTGTCGTAAACCGAGGACCCCCTGCACTATTAAGTGTGTTAGGTTAATGTGGCGTTCCAATGATTCCAGTGGTTTTCCTTTTTTTCCCGCCCAGTAGCTCAGTCCGGAAGCCATTTAGCGCCCCATGAAGTTTGCTTACTTGTCGCCTTGTTTGCAGGGTGTGAAAGAGGAACCTTACAGGTGTCACCTAACGCTGCTTATTGTTCGGGGAAATAATGAAGACTGAGCCCAACCCTCAACGACTCAAATCTGATTAAGATCGCTTAAACAGAGCCCGTTGCACGACACAGGAGGCCCCTCCCCCACTCAGTGAAGAACCCCCCCGAACTTTGGAATGCGGCTGGATGGGAACATCTTTACCCAGAAGCTCTGGTCTTGTTTGTTGCTTCAAACTGGGCTGCCATTATCTCCTGGAAGCCTCAGGCTCTGACTCACTGAAGCCACTGAGTTCATGCACACCATTGACCTTCCACAGCTCACCGCAATTAGCCACACCCACCAACAACACCCGCATTAGCATAACAGTCGGCTCTGTTTCAGGCCCAGGATTCCCCTTCAGCTCCATGCCGTGCCCATTACAATGCTTCCGGAGAGACAGCTGGGCACGGAAGGCACGGTGGAGGGCTTTGTTAAAGCCCGCAGCTGTTCAATGCAATGCAAATGGCCCCCGAAACCTGCCTGAGGCCAGGGATCACAAAAAGAGTTCATATCTAAAATCTGGCCTGTAGTCGCTGTTGTGAGCCATTATCCCAGTTTGCATTGAACTCAAGCGCGCGGTGCCTGAGGTTGCTGTACAATGTCTGAGACGTCTTTGCTGTGGGCTGCGCTTTCAGTCACACTGTGCTGCTAAATAGAACAAAAGCCACCAAGTGGTCCACTTAGCTCAGGGTGTTATGGTACAGTTTGCAACAGCGGAGGCTTGCGTTCTCACCGCAGGGTGTTGAGGTGGAATAATGACCGCTGCGTCAGCTACCAAAATCAGTCTCTCCCAACCTGAGCCAAGGCACATCACATAAGGAAAATCTCATGACACACAACCTAACAAAAACATCACAAAAAGGATACACAGTGGTACCTTGACATATGAGTTTAATTTGTAACTTGTAACTCAGTTTACTTGTATTTCAAATCAATATTCCCCACTGAAATGACATTCATCTGTTCCAGCCCCAAAAACCCACGTCACAATTTTTTGCCGTTTTTGTCGTTGTATATATAATAATAATAATATATGCTTCCTAGCCTAAAAACACAAAAACTGATAAAAGATGTTTTTTTAAATCATTAAAACACATATTACAAGGAATAAAATGTACATAATGTACAGTACAAATGTATGTTTACGCGTTTAAAATGCATTTAAGAGTATAGAAAGTGTTTATAAGAATATGGTAGAGGTTAATAGGAGTGTGGGTAACATTAATTAGAGTCTGGGGAGGTTCGTACAGCTTTAAAATATGTGTAGAAATGTCTGGCCGGAACCTAACCTGGGGGTGGTAGGCTGGGGGGTGGCTTTGGGCCCCTGCGGCCGCTTTTGGGGCGCCCGGTGGGGCCGGTGGACCACCCCGGGTCCCTCGGCGTGGGTGGCGTCCCGTCCACCGGGCCGCTCTCGGGTGGGCTCCTGGGCCCGACCCTACCTCTCGGGTTGGTGGGCTGCAGTCCTCATTACAGGACACTTCTGAAGGTTATTGTGCATGCGAGACGGTGTCAATTCACTTGCATGTGTCTGCAGATACTCACCTGTGGGACTCGCTTGGTGTGGGGCCACTCACTCATTGTGATAAATAACTATGCGAACTTCCTGGGCATCCCCTCACTTACCGCTCTATTTCTAAAGATGTTTAGAATTGACATAGCCACTCCCACCACACTTTAGTTGTACAGCCGGGTCCACTACCTCTGGCCTCTTCCCCTCCTGTCCTTCCAGGGTGTAGCACTACTTCCCCATTGAACACTCAAATCTAATGTGTCATTGTACTAGGCATATAATGATTTACTTTCCTCATCTGTATTACAACTAATGTCCTGTCTTCAGTTGTCTTCTTTTCCTATATGATTTAGTTATCTTTTCACCATCCCTCCCCTTTAAAACTTTGTTCTATCCGACAAAAATTTTCAATAAAAATCCATCAGAATAAAAAGTACCACAGTGGCAGTTTAAAAACTGCCACTGTGGCACAGTAAAACTGTTCCAGCATAAAAGGGATTCATATCATTCATTGACCTAACAGCCAAACAGAACCAAAAAAAAATACAATTTATTGTATGTCAGTGACCCTCCATTTCCTCTTTTTGACTGCCTGAAGTCTGGAGGCCCTTGAGGTGCTTTGCCATCACTTAACTTGATCCTTGTTTGTGAGTTTTGTCTTCAGGTAGTGCAACGCATGATTGAAATCAGGCCACACCTTTGGCTTTTGATGAATACTAAATTTTATTTATTTTTTTTAACATCTTGAAGTCTTATGAAACCTCTTTCATGAAAGCTGACTCGACCCCTAAATGTTTTATTTTAAATCCATTGTGGTGATCTACTCCAGTACTACTGGATCTAAGTGCTACTAATTACTATTGTTCAACTCTTGATCTGATTTCAGAGACCACCATGTGAAGCTTGTGATGTCGTGAGTAAGTGTTATTTTTTTTACCTGTTTAAGTATAACTAGTGTTGCATTCAATGCACCTTGGCGACATTTACAGCTATCTCGGCTCATCCGTCGCACATTCTTGCGATGATTCTCATGCAGCTCATTTTCCCTTTCTCTGTTTCACATGGAGATGAGCTGGCCCACGCCATTCAAGCTCTGCTCTTTCCATTTTATGACTTCTTATTACAGAGGGTGATTGGCTCTAAATAACCTTTGTAAGGCTAAACGAGGGGTGGCTCGAGCCAGCACGCACACTGATCTAGTTTTACGTTACAAAATACTCTACGGGGTGATGATGGGGGCCTGTAAATGCAAAGCAGCATTTAAAGCCTAAATAAGATCATATTGGATAAGCAAGATTATGTAGGGAATCACATTAACTAACAGCACATCGTTGAACGAGTCACTGACTTTGCTAAATGTTTTATTTTTTCCTCCATCAAGCACTGATGTTTTACTTTTGAATGAAAAGGAAGCAGAAAGCATATTGTGCTTTTACAGTGTGTCAATAATTTATTCAAAGCAGCGTGCACTGCTGTTGAGGCCACATTGACGTTAAGATACATCGGCCGTGTTCTCATGACAATTAAGCAGAAAATCGAGCAAAAATGTAAGCACTATATTATATTGAAGTGGGTAATTTTCCCCAAAATTCCAAATCTGTTGTGCATTTTTTTTTCAAAATTTTAAAGTTTTCACCGTGTATAGCATGCTTTTGTCAAAACAGTCCAAGGATCAAGATTGTTTCCTGCAAATGAGCCACTGCTCACACCACCCCTGTACTGCAAGGCCTAAGATGAGAGGGGTTTTCATTACCATGACAACTTTGGATGGAGTTATGGGGGTGGCTTTTTATTTAACCCATGTCTAAAACAGCACCACCATCAAGACAACATTGATTGTATTTTTACATGTGGAGTCAGCATCTGACAAAATTACACTTGTCAATTAAGATCTGCTCAATTGAGTGTGTATATATTGATGTTACTATTTGTATTGTCTTTTGTAGCACCGCGGGCTCTTGAGTACCATCATTTCAATCCTCAGTATGTGTTACGCATATTGCAGAATTGACAATAAAAGTACCTTGTACCTTGTCGATCCGTGTACTGTATGTGGCGCATGCAGCAGGCATTACGGCAAACATATGCCATATGAATCTGTGCATCCTTTCACAAGATAGTGTTTCAGACACCTTCCCGCCACGCACTGTAGGATGCGGTCAAACCCGAGTGGACCGGACCGTCTCAAAAAAATCATAGTTGGCTTCCCACCACTGCACATTGAGCGAGCGATTGGATATATATATGAATGCCCTGAACAGTGAGCCTGTATAGGCTTTTGAGGCTGCACGTACAGTATGTTGTACTTTATCACATTTATTCAACCATAAAAAGATAGTTTTAGCGTGGGTGAAAGCCTATCTGCATTTTGATTGGCTGTAATCCGCGACGTTACAATGCCCTGCAGCAGCAATTCAAATGTTGAATGGCGGCAAAACCAGCGGTCAACTGACCAGTCACGGAAGCACACACACTGCACGACAGTTCAGTCTTGTTCGGCCGCATCGCTCAGTGTGCAGCAGCCTTTAGTCCTACTATCGCTTGTATCTTTACTCAGCCTAGCTTCCAAGTCATGAAACTCTGTGAGGGCAGAGAAACTCGGGATGGGGGACGTACTATGTAAATTATCCAATTTGTGGTGACATAATTGTTCAAAATTCAGAGTGGCACGCTCACAGACACATTTTCCGAAATAGGCAGCTTGTAAAAGATTCACTTGATTTCGTAATTTCACACTTCATGGATGGTCAATGACTCCAGAGACCCAACCATTTGTATACAAGCCATTAAAAACTATTTTTTCCATGTGTCCCTTTAAGTGATCCATGTAAAAAGTGTTGTCTCGATTTATTTGACATGCACAACTATGACCAGTCAGTGGTGCTGCTATAATGGCTGTCCAATATACCACGAATGGAAGGCAGGAGTTAAACAGAAGAGCAAGCCGGAGCGTGGCAGAAGAATACATGCAGGCTCAAGTTATCCTCTGGCTTAATATGCTGCTACCATGAATTATGACAGCTCGATGTCCAAAGTTTTAATAACATTTAACGCATGAAAATGTTTGTAAAGCTGCAAAACTTTACAAGTTAGGTTTCACTCTACACATTTCTGTGCGCCTCCTGTGGTGAGACTGTCAAATCACCAAGCGGGACCAAGATTATCGAGGTGCACATGAAGCTCTGGCAGAACATTTGGCGTAGTTCTTCGTCACCAACATGAAACATCTGGACACACTCCCAAACCCCCATGTGAAGACACAAATGCCACCAGCTGGTTGTGTTGTTATGAAAGAGAAAATATTTTCACTTCATCATCTTTCGGATATATTTGCCACGGCCTTGTACCACGAGCGATTGTATCAAACTGCTTTTCTTTGCAAAGAGAATGTCGAGCACTTTTCTTCACTTGATTGGAGAAAAATCTGTAGCAAATTTGCCTTTGAAATGCCACCATGCTAAAGATTTCTTTTTAATTAAAAGAATTGCAACAACAAGGATCATCTTTTGTTTAAGTGGTAATTTCATGGAGCATTTGTGAGTTGCAACTAATCAAGACAAAGTGATTGAGGTTTTTCCCCAGAATATTCGCTGTCGTGTCAAAAGAGGGATAACATAAATCTGTGTGCTTTGTGTTTACTTTTGGATTGTTGTTCAAAGCCGCAGCCAACAACAGGCAGTGTTTAAGTGCCGCCGTCTGCACCGGTGACGGGCCCCGCCGCCATTAACAGACAAGCCAACAAATAGTTTTAGGCCGAGGTGAGAAATAAACAACGCTGGCAGCTGACAGATGTAGAGAGGCCCAATCAACACTTTTAAGACGGAGCGGCCGCCTTTCATGTTCTCGGGAATTACATTCATGGAGCCAGGCAATTTAGCCAAGCGGATACATAGGTGCCGGCGGCTCAGGCTCACACACGGCAGCAGCTACACTGTACATCCCAGGCAGATGACAAAAAACAGATAGGCGGGGAACATTTCACCTAAAGTACACTACACTTTAGTAGTGTAGTGGCATGCTCTCGTTGACTGGCTGTGGCCACACAAGAAGGCCAGAGCCCGGATTTGGACTGCCAAACATTATTGTAATTGTATGTTAAATTATTTTAAAAGTAACATTTTCTTTCCAGTTCTGATTCCAAAACTAGTCTTACATTGGAGATTACATAAAGTAATCAACATTACCCATTGTCATGCATGACGAACTCGACTGACCATTGTCAATCATGTCACGGCAACTCAGCTATTCACCACAGGCTTTGTCAGGGAGCACTTTGCAAACATGTTGTTTGTCCCTTTGAGGCCAACGTACCCTCCCTGTGCGGAAATGAGCAAAAACAAATCAAAGTCTCCATATAATCTATAGACCACATCAACCATATTGATTGTTTAGCATTGTGCATCACACGTCATCCATTATATGCACACAATGCAAACATCACTAAAAATCTCTTGAAGAAGTCTTCAAACATAGCATACATCATCAATGGAATTATCTAAAATATATAATATAATATAATAAATAATATAAAATGGCAATTGAAAACATTGAAACTAAAACAAAGGCGTTGCGTCGAAACCAATTCTCCAGGAAGTTTGTAGATTTGATGGAATCACATTCCTTCACTGAGCACAATGGATTCGCAGGGAATTTGTCACGGCAAATGTATGCCAACATATGCCCTCAATACAAGGATTATACAGTAAAGCCCGCTCGAGGGGACAAAGGCAGTTTGACATTAAACCACGGCAAGTAACAGTGGCATGCTCTCGTTGACTGTCTGTGTGTAACGTAATGGTGGCCATAATAATATCAGAGAATAAAATAAGATGAAAAAGGTCTTTGTGGTATGACCAAGATCACCTGTTATAGTTCATTTCTTGGTCCTGTATGACAATATGTCTGAGCTCATAAAGCGATTTTCTATCATTTCCATAAGGGGCAATCTTTTACATACAAGCACTGTCTTTGTGGCCACGTTATATTTATGAGAGAACGCAGTGATTTTCCCCAAATTTTGATTTTTTTTTATGTGTGTTTTACCTCTTCATTTGAACTTTTCGTATTTCTTCATTTTCCCCATAGGAAGTCATGAAAAATAGAAATAATCCGTTGTGTGTTCGAAACTAAATAATCTTAAAACCTTTATTACAGTTTTGTCCTGCTTTATATGTATATTTTCTTCTACAAATTTTGGGTCGTTTTGATTTTAACAATTTTCATAATGTAGTTATTCACAGGAACATATTTGTCTATGCTGGTAGCTTTTTACTCTAAATCTATTGTGTAAAGAGCCTAATCGTCAATAGCACCAGCACCTTGGTGATTTAGGAGGAGACCGACAGGCTTATCGACATACTGTAGATGGGACTGGTAAGAATCAACAAAGTGCTGGGTGAGTCGGGGCAGGGCAGAGCGAATGATCCCAGAAGAAACAGAAACCAGTTATTATAAAAAAGACTAACGGTGTAAAACGATACAGCTGGGAGAACACGAGGCAATGCAGGGAGCTGATAAGACGGAACGTACGGTAGCAGGGCCGGTGAAATGCAGACTATGGAGATATAAAGTAGACGAGAATCATTGGCAGATGCCTCATAGCAACAGTATACAAGCCCATTTGCAGGAGGCTGATAAGGTTGTGGTTTCCAAAGATTACACTCTGGACTCCTTGCTTCAAACTGTTTTCATGCTCTCAAAAATTAGGCAAAGCTAGCCATTTTCTTTTTGCAAAAAGAACAGTATCATACTGTATAATTTTTTATTTTTGTATTATGCACCAATAATGTAACTACAACCCCAAATATACATACATACATAAATAAAAACAGAATACAGTGATTTGCAAATCATGTTCAACCTATATTTACTTGAATACACTACAAAGACAATATATTTAATGTTCAAACTGATAAATTTGATTGTTTTTAGCAAATAATCATTAACTTGGAATTTTATGGGTGCAACACGTTCCAAAAAAGCTGGGTCATGTTTACCACTGTGTTACATCACCTTTTCTTTTAACAACATTCAATAAACGTTTGGGAACTGAGGACACTAATTGTTGAAGCTTTGTAGGTGGAATTCTTTCCCATTCTTGCTTGATGTACAGCTTCAGCTGTTCAACAGTCCGGGGGCTCCGTTGTCGTATTTTACGCTTCATAATGCGCCACACATTTTCAATGGGAGACAGGTCTGGACTGCAGGCAGGCCAGTGTAGTACCCACACTCTTTTACTATGAAGCCATGCTGTTATAACACGTGCAGAATGTGGTTTGGCATTGTCTTGCGAAAATAAGCAGGGGCGTCCATGAAAAAGACGTTGCTTGGATGGCAGCATATGTTTCTCCAAAACTTGTATGTACCTTTCAGCATTAATGCTGCCTTCACAGATGTGTAAGTTACCCATGCCATTGGCACTAACACAGCCCCATACCATCACAGATGCTGGCTTTTGAACTTTGCGTCCATAACAGTCTGGATGGTCCTTTTCTTCTTTGGCCCGGAGGACACGACGTCCACAATTTCCCCCCAAAATTTGAAATGTGGACTCCTCGGACCACAGAACACTTGCGTCAGTCCATCTTAGATGAGCTCGGGCCCAGAGAAGCCGGCGGCGTTTCTGGGTGTTGTTGATAAATGGCTTTCGCACTTACGGATGTAGCGCCGAACTGTATTTACTGACATTGGTTTTCTGAAGTGTTCCTGAGCCCATGTGGTGATATCCTTTACACATTGATGTCGGTTTTTGATGCAGTGCCGCCTGAGGGATCGAAGGTCACGGGCATTCAATGTTGGTTTTCGGCCTTGCCGCTTACATGCAGTGATTTCTCCAGATTCTCTGAACCTTTTGATGATATTATGGAACATAGATGATGAAATCCCTAAATTCCTTGCAATTGTACTTTGAGGAACATTGTCCTTAAACTGTTCGATTATCTTCTCACACACTTGTTCACAAAGAGGTGAACCTCGCCCCATCATTGCTTGTGAATGACTGAGCAATTCAGGGAAGCTCCTTTTATACCCAATCATGGCACCCACCTGTTCCCAATTAGCCTATTTATCTGTGGGGTGTTCCAAACAGGTGTTTGATGTGCATTCCTCAATCTTCTCAGTCTTTTTTCCACCTGTCCCATCTTTTTTGAAATGTGTTATAGCCATAAAATTCTAAGTTAATGATTGTTTGCTAAAAACAATAAAGTTGATCAGTTTGAACATTAAATATCTTGTCTTTGTAGTGTATTCAACATCCCAACTTCATTGGAATTGGGGTTGTAAATAAGGTGAAAAAATATTACAAGTTCTTGCCATTATGATGCAGTACCTCACTGTGTATTGTGCCAGGTGGATGCAGATGGGTTGAGGAGGCAGCAGGGTGCACAAGTGGTTAGCACAGCGGCCTCACAGTTCTGAGGATTAGGGATCGAATCTCGTGCTTGCGTTGGTTTTCTCTGGGCTCTCCGGCTACCTCCGACATTGCAAAAACATGCATGTTAGGGTCAGTGTTCGGAGGTATGAATGTGAATGTGTGATGAAAGAGGGGCACCTCTGAGCTGGCAGCCTGTTACAACAGCTCTGCAAATTTTCTCCTTGAATTGTACTCCATCCTGTTCGTTGTGCGCTGTGTGATAACCCATTTGCGCTATTGCAGCGTTTTGGTCATAGTATTTAAATGAGAGGAGAATATTGGTGCCATCAGACTTTTGTCTACAGCAACTTTGAGGAGCTTCTCCCAAACATGGAGGCGACTGACGTCCATTCGGCAAAGAATGCATCCTAGCGAGATGGAGAGGGACGAGAGTGGGTGCTAAAATGAAGTGAAGTGAGAGAGAGGACTAAAGTGGAGAGGACAATTGAACTGTTCTTTGTGTGTGTGTGTTACTCACCAACTAATGACCAATTGGCTGTTAGAAAACTGCAGTTGTTTGTTTACATTCAAACTCAATTTTTAGAAAACGTGAGTGACTTCATGTACCCTGAGATTGCGAAATTACAGTTTCAACATCCAGGGCACAGACATCTATGTTCCCCCAACCCTCATACTGTTCGGTGGAGAATGCAGTCTTGCTCCTTATCTACTAACAGCTTCAAACAACATGTGGGAATAAGGCTCTGCTCCTCCTGTATTCTAAATGCCATTGAACTCCAGCTCATCCAGAACTCCGCCGCCCGCCTCCTCACTCACACCCGTTCCCACAACCACATCACCTCTGTCCTCCAGAAACCCCGCTGTCTCCCCATCCACCAACGTATTCAATTAAAACTCCTCCTTCTTACCCATAAAACCCTCCACAACCAGGCCGCTTCCTACCTCACAGACCTGCTCCACCCCTGTACACATCCTCCGCTCTTCCACCACAAGTCTTCTCCTCATACCAAGAACACAACACAAAACCTGGGGGGACAGAGCCTTCTCCGTCGTTGCCCCTACCCTCTGGAACTCTCCCCCTCATACTGACCTCCCATCTTTTAAATCACTCCTCAAAACATAACTGTTCCTCTCGACCTAGCCATTTTTTTGCCGGCCAGTACGCCGCTCTGTCCACCCACTGTGACAAAAATTTCATGAATGAAGTTAATGGAATAAACACTGTTTTTAAAAAAAAAAAAAAAAAGAGGGGAAAAAGGTTGCTTGGGGAACACCATTTTATTACCAATTACGATTATAGAGTAATGATTATGTTGTGCAATTTAACAGTTTGCAGATTTATTTTTATCCAATTACATAATAAGCTGCAATAACTGTCCCACGGTAATGTTCTTGACCAAATTTTGAAGATATGGAAATTGTTCTGGCAGTGAATTTCCATAGGTTGGCAGCTCTGATTATTATTATGCCATTGAATAGTTTATGTATGGATAATGGTTTAGGTTTTTATTTTGTGCTTCTTTAAAGAACGTCTTCTCTGATGAAAACTTGACTCTGATAGTTATGACCTCTCTATAAGAAGTACTGCATGAACTCTGCCTTCGTCATTGTGTCCATTAAATTGAATATTATGTTATAATGTTAATGTGCTTGAGCATATACAATGGGTACGTGTCCCGTTGTCCTCTTTGCATGCCATTTTTTATTTACTGTATCCAATATTGCTGCTCAAACAAATTTCAAATTTCCCCATTGTGGGACTAATAAAGGTTACCTTATCCCTCCGCTGTCCTCGCCCTCTATATTTTCATGTACAGCACTTTGTTACAGCTGTGGTTGTTGTTTAAGTGGCTCTAAAAACAAAGTTAACATGTACCCCGCCCGCCTCTTGCCTAAAGTCAGCTGGGATACGCTCCAGCTCGCCGGTGACCCTGATGAGGACAGGTGTGTAATAGGGGGTGGACTGCATAAGTACAAACACATGTTTTTGAAGAATATTTAACAATAGTAAGTATAGATTTGTAACAGAAGATGAATTTCTAATAAAGTAAAAAGGACTAATAATGTCATGAAGCAAAGCAGAGTAGGCGCAGCCAATAAGGCGCCTGAACATATATATCGCCACACACAACATTGTGGAGTGATTCCATGTCAGAATCCAGTGGAACACAAATTGTCATTAAAGATGTGTAATGTAAAATCCGCCCTAGTAGTGCGCAGGGACTGGTTTACATGTAGTCAGAGTCAATACTATTCCTGTGCCTCAGTAGGTGTTGCTGTTTTGGCTAGCAACTCAGTTCTAATAGGCTCAACTTAATGTCTGTGTGTGAGCAACTGGCACAGGGGGTACTCTGTGTTTGACTTAGCTCCATTCCAACAGCAGAGACAACACAAATCTGTACGCAAGTCGAGTACGCATCAATAATAAGAAATAAAGTAAATATTTGAAAAATAAAAAACCCTTCTAGGCCATAAATATAAATAGTAAAATGAAAAACCGTAGCTACAGAGGTAACCGTGCCTTCTTTTGTAGTGTAAGGATGTATTCTTACGCCGATGCACAAACTAGTTCTTTGCGTGCCGTTTGTGATCTCAAAATGTTGTATGGGACCATGGTTAACTGTAATTAAATTTTACTTTTCCTGAGGGGGAGATAGGGAGGTGTTCAGTTGGTCAACCCACCAAAATAGGTAGATGTAAACCTCTTCGTCAGTGTCAGTAAAAAAACTGAGCATTAAATTGTAAAGGCAGATTTTTCTCACTCTCATTAGACTGTCCATGTGCACTTAATATTGCAGGCAATGAGTCTATGGGCATTCCTGAGCACGAGTTTGTTTCCCTGGCACTAACAAGAAGCGGTCCATATTGATCTCCTTTAAAATAAGAGCACATTGGATGCAGAAAAGGGGGTCTCAAACAAAGAAATCATTCAGCTTCTCTTGGTGCAAATGTGAGGATTAGTTGAGAGGGAAAAGTTAGGCTCTGCGAGAGAACAATGAAATCAATAAAAGACATACTCTTTGCAGAAAGGGAGGTAAGTCAGCATCGACAGCAGCCCACTCACGCACTCAATCGGATTAACTAATGAAGCAATTATCGACCCAGTGAGGGGCTGCTGGCCAGAGAGCAGGAGTGGCCATTAAGTGGATCCTCCCATCCTTTAGACACCCTCAAAATGTCAGGGTCACTCTCTGTGCTGCTTGACACATCTTACCATAACTCGTTCAAGGTGGGTGTGGTGGCAACTAATCAGGCAAAGGGGAGGGTGAAAGGAGCAGATGCCTCCAAGGGGTTGCGTGGGGGGCAACCTGCAGACAAGATTCAGCGATCACATTTGTTGCGTCTTTGAGACATGTAATTACCTACTATCTAGCATCTAAATGCAATGTTGCATTTGAATTAATGTTGTTCTATATTAAATATAATACACATAGAGTCGTCGTGGTGGAGGGGTTTGTGTGTTCCAATGATCCCAGGAGCTAAGATATCTGACAAACAGGTCCTGGGTGAAGGACAAGACAAAGCACGATTCAATGACCCCTTATGGTGACGACAAAAAATGAACTCAGTTTTCTCTTGCCCGGACACGGGTCACCAGGGCCCCCCTCTGGAGCCAGGCCTGGAGGTGGGGCTCAAAGGCGAGCGCCTGGTGGCCGGGCCTCCACCCATGGGGCCCGGGCGGGCACAGCCCGAAAGGGTAACATGGGTCCCCCTTCCCATGGGCTCAGCACCTGTGGGAGGGGCCATAGGGGTCAGGTGGATTGTGAGCTGGGCGGTGACCGAAGGCAGGGACCTTGGCGATCCGATCCCCGGCTACAGAAGCTGGCTCGAGGGACTTGGAACGAACATCAACTCTCTGGCAGAGAAGGAGCCCCCGCTGTTGTGCGAGGTCATGAAGTTCCGACTAGATATAGTCAGGCTAGCCTCCACACACAGCTTGGACTCTGGTACCAGTCCTCTTGAGAGGGGCTGGACTCTCCTACACTCAGGAGTTGCCCACGGTGAGAGGCGCCAAGCAGGTGTGGGCATACTTATTGCTCCCCGGCTCCGCGCCTGTACATTGGGGTTCACCCTGGTGGACGAGAGGGTAGCCTTCCTCTGCCTTGGGGTGGGGGAATGGGTCCTGACATCAGTTCAGAGTACCCATCTTTTTTGGAGTACTTGGAGGGAGTGCTGGAGAGCGCTCCTGGTGGGGATGCCATCGTTCTGCTGCGGGACTTCAATGCTCCCGTGGGCACTGACAGTGAGACCTGGAAGGGTGTGATTGGGAGGATATCAACTGATCACCACCTGGTGGTGAGTTGACTCCGATGTTGGGGGAAGATGCCGGTCCGACCTGGCAGGCCCAAATGTATTGTGAGGGTCTGGCAGAATCCCCTGTCAGAAGGAGTTTCAACTCCCACCTCCGGCAGAACTTCACCCACGTTCCGGGAGAGGCAGGGGACATTGAGTCCAAATGGACCATGTTCCACGCCTCCGTTGCTGAGGCAGCCAACCAGAGCTGTGGCCATAAGGTGGTCGGTGGACACCAGCGATGAGGGATGCCGTCAAGCTGAAAAACGAGTCCTATCTGGCCTTTTTGGCCTGTGGGACTCCTAAGGCACCTGATGGGTACCAGCTGGCCAAGCAGAATGCAGCTTTGGTCGTCGCTGAGGCAAAAACTCGAGCGTGGGAGGAGTTCGGTGAGGCCATGGAGAAAATCCTCCTAACGGCTTCAAGGAAATTCTGGTCTACCATCTGGCGTCTCAGGAGGGGGGAAGGATGGGGCGCTGCTGATCTCAACTTGAGACGTTGTGAGTAGGTGGGGAGAGTACTACGAAGACCTCCTCAATTCCAGCGACACCCCTTCCCATGAGGAAGCAGAATCTATGATCGCTGAGGCGGGCTCTCCTATCTCTGGGGTCGAGGTCACGGAGGTGGTTAAAAAGCTCCTCGGTGGCAAGGCTGGATGAGATCCGCCCGGAGCTCCTAAAGGCTCTGGATTTTGTGCGGCTGTCTTGCTTGACACGCCTCTGCAACATCTCGAGGACATTAGCGACAGTGCCTCTGGATTGGCAGACTGTTCCAACTTATACGGGGGGGTCACACTCCTCAGCCTCCCTGGTAAGGTCTATTCAGGGATGCTGGAGAGGAGGGTCCGTCGGGAAGTCAAATGTCAGATTCAGAAGGAGCAGTGTGGTTTTCGTCCTGTCGGTGCAACAGTGGACCAGTTCTATACCCTCGACAGGGCTCTCGAGGGTGCATGGGAGTTCGCCAGTCTACATGTGTTTTGTGGACTTGGAGAAGGTGTTCAACCATGTCCCTCGGGGAGTCCTGTGGGGGGTGCTTCAGGATTATGGGGTACTGAACCCACTGAAACGGGCTGTTCGGTCCCTATACGACCGGTGTCAGAGTTTGGTTCGCATTACCAGCAGTAAGTTGGATTCGTTTCCGGTGAGGGTTTGACTCCGCCAAGGCTGTCCTTTGTCCTCTTACGTAACTTTTATGGACACAATTTCTAGGTGCAGCCAAGGTGCAGACGGGGTCTGGTTTGGTGGCCTCAGGATTGTAGCTCTCATTTTTGCAGACAATGTGGTTCTGTTGGCTTCATCAAGCCGTGATCTCCAGCTCTCACTGGAGCGGTTCACAGCCGAGTGTGAAGCGGTTGCGATGAGAACCAACACCTCCAAATCTGAGACCGTGGTCCTCAGTCAGTAAAGGGTGGAGTGCCCTCTCTGGAACGGGGATGAGATCCTGCCCCAAGTGAAGGAGTTCAAGTATCTTGGGGTCTTGTTCACGAGTGAGGGAAGAATGGAATGGGAGATAGACAGGCGGATCGATGCAGCGTCTGCTGTGTTGCGGACTTTGTATCGGTCCGTTGTGGTGAAGAAGGAGCTAAGCTGAAAGGCGAAGCTCTCAATTTACCGGTCAAGCCACATTCCTACACTCACCTATGGTCACGAGCTATCGGTAGTGACCGAACGAACAAGATATCGGATACAAGCTACCAAAATGAGTTTCCTCCGCAGGGTGTCAGGGCTCGGTCATCCGGGATGGGCTCAGAGTAGAGCCGCTGCTCCTCTGCATTGAGAAGAGCCAGGTGAGGTGGCTCGGGCATCTGATTAGGATGCCTCCTGGGCGCCTCCCTGGTGAGGTGTTCCGGGCACGTTCAACCGGGAGGAGACCCCAGGGACGACCCAGGACACGCTGGATAGACTGTCTCCCACCTGGCCTGGGAACGGCTCGGGATCCCCCCGGAAGAGCTGGATGAAGTGGCTACTGCCCCCGCGACCCGACCTCGGATAAGTGGAAGAAAAAGGATGGATGGATGTTTCTTTTCAAATGTTAAAATGAAGAATTCCTTTGCTTCCCTCCCACTCCACATTCTTCCACGCTATGCATCCATCTTTTTTTAATGTAGGGTATTTTTGTTTTATACATTATACTGTAGTCATAGTGTAAATTAGATAGACAGACAGACAGACAGACAATCAGTTGTTCCACCTGCTGCCAGCTCTGGTTTGGGAAGCCATTATGCTGTATGTTGTTATTTCTCAAGCTGAAGCACACATAATCTATGTAAATTAGATGTGCAACATCAGTCTGCATGCGTGTGTGTGTGTGGAGTGGAATTGGGGAGCCATTGTCTATTTCCTTTGTGAAGGTGCGAAGCTTGAATGTCTAAAAAATGTGTGCTGTCATTCCCCCACTCTCCTTGTCCGTGGCAACACCGCATTTGTTTGCATGCTAGCCACAGCAACGTCACAAGATGCCTCACAACGCGTCAAAATAAGAGCACTCACTCTTTCATCAAATGACAGACAGCAGGGCCACCAGCGCTTCCTTCTACATGACATGACGTATTGTAATTCATTATTCCGTGTGTAATCTCTGCCAGCAGCCACAGGGGAGAGAGTTTTTTTTTTTGTGAATACAAAACCAAACTGCAGTTACATCTACTCCTGTAATGGGACGTTTTAACATTACAGCCTGGTTGATTCACTGGTGAAGACGTTTTGTTTTCATATTTGGTCTCTTCTCTTGGATTCCCAATTATAAGCAAGGTGTTTGGTAATTGAACAAAAAGCTTCAGGCCTGCTCATCAATCATTCGCTTTAACCCACAGAGAAAAAAAACCAAATAGTTCTCTCCCCCCCCCCCCCCCCCCCCTCTGTACACCCCTTACAGTGCAGCCAGGCGGGAAAAATATTGCTTTGCAGTTAACTTCTAATCAAATTGCATTAGGTTTTCACAGCCAGTGCCCTTACTCCATTTACACATACCATCACAGACATAAATGAATTTCACAGCCAGGGTGAGGAACACTGACTCGCTCCCGCCCACACCAAAACACACACACTGTGTGCGCACAGACACACATCTTGTGACCAGACAAACATGATCATGCAGTCACAGGGTAAATCATTCAGTCTGCAGTGTCCTTAAATGACATTTTAGCAACTTCTCAAATGGAACCGTTTTACTTTCACAGGAAAGCGTCATCAATTGTTGTTTGGCATTGGAATATGGCTGGAAACTATGACATATAATGCAAGTAAACAGGAAGCTACTGACTTTGTGCATGACCCACAGAAGAATGTATAATGGAACAGCCAAAGTCAAACAGAATCTGTTCCAAATGGTGCTGCCCAATGAAATATAATTCTTTCATAACAGTAAAAACATACAGCTTCATAAAAATCACAATTTACCAGTACGTGTTGTTGCCATTCAAACTCTTCGGGTACAAGTACATAAATGATTCTAACTAATCATTAAACAAATTACACTCTTGTCTTTATCCAATTGTAATAACAGTAAAGACATGCAATAGTTTCAGCACTTTCACAAATTCATACATATTCTTTCACATCTCAGAAATAACCCAATTTATTTTGCTGTCTGCTATTGTGTGAATGCAAAATGGCTGCCTCATCCTGGGATTTCAGCTCACAGCTCTCTCTGGTTTATTGCTGTGGCACTCCAGTGGCATTAACGGTAAAGACAGCTTACGTGACAAAGAAGGACCATTTGTAAAAGAACAGAAAGATGCATTTGTGTTAGTTTTTATGGAAAAGGCATATGAAGCAATAGAAGAAAAACACTTGACAGTATATCCAAAAATGTATTTAGCATTTTCAGAAAACATTGCAAATCATGAAACTTCATTTCGGACCCCTAATGGTAAAGATATTTTGCCATTCAAAGTTTAAAAACCATTACTTTAGAAAAATTTATTTTCTTCGAAACAATTATGCCTTTTTGATGGCTAACAACTGCCAATAATTCAAATAATCATATCAGTAAAATTGATTGTCACAAGGAAATTTGGTGGCCAATATCTTTACTGTTATTGATCTTATATTGATGTTGTTTTTGATCATATAATTTACATGAAAATGACCCATATACACTGTTCTTTCTTCTCAAACAGACCAAACAAATGGGACTCAAAAGCGCGACACCAGTCATTTAAAAGTGCTACACATGACTTAACATTGAAGTTAATTTCTTTTACCACATCTTTTAGATAAACTGTCGCAAAAATCAAAAGGAAAAGGCAAAACACACAAGGATGGTAAAAGAGCTAAAGTAAACATCCTTATACAGATACACAGGCTTTGAGCATAAGTTGTCAGTTGAGTAAAGGATAAAAGAACTACGGTAATCATTTCATATAAATACTGTAACTATCCAAAACACCAGACGAGGACAATAGACATTACTTAAAGCTGAAGTGTAGAAGCTAAGAGACGCCACTGTTATGTGATAACTATTATTTACTGAGTCTTTAATTGTTATATAGACTTAAGACTGGGCTGTTAAATATAAATACTAATTGTTGTATGCATGATGAACATTGGACAATTTTTAATTCTAGTAATCCCATACAATGTTCAACAAACTCTCTTGTCTTTGATATAATTATGTTTAAAATATGTACAACATTTAAGGCAATATCCATCCAACTTAAAATTTTATGAGCTTTAACGTGATCGACTTTACAGAGGAAGCCTTGGCAACTGACATTGCTATTAGCAGATCTTAATTTGATTGTTTAAAGTTATCTGATTAATGAATAACAAAATATGTCACAAGGATAACAGATTTAATCAGCTTTCAATATATACAGTATATAACATTACATCTTTTTTTTTTAAACGGGATTTAAGCCATATTTTCCACAAAAAATATCGAGCCAACCCGAAATTTTACAAGCTGTAAGTCGATCAACTTTGGCGGTAACACTTTTTGGAGGAAGCCTTGGCACCTGGCATTAATTCCAACTATTAGCAGAGTCTTCATATGAATAATAATTATTGTGGTACTGCATGGTAATGTGCTTGCCGAATGAAAAAGTCAGAAGATATAACCGGTGTGCTCAATTATTAATTACCATTGAATTATTAATATGGAAATGTCTTCATTATGATTAACGTTGGACCCATCCTATACAGCCTAATTACCATGAACCTTCTGTCAGCTGCCTGTAGGCGCAAAGCCTCCTTCGATACTTCGACCCTGCTGTGTGTACTGTATGTGTGCGTTTGTGCGCTCCAGGTGTTCAACCACCCACACACACCACGCCTCCTTATCAGAAACAAAAGAAAGCCCCTATGACATAATTCCTAACATACAATCACCAGTCACAACATTAGCTACACCCTACACAATCAGTGACACCTACGGTGGCTGGAAAGTGCAAGACTTTTACATTTCAGAAAACAAATGAACAAAAATGTAAACAAATTTACATTTCAGAAAACAAATGAACAAAAACCGAAACACTTTTACATTTCAGAAAACAAATGAACAAAAGCTGAAACAAATTACAAGTGACACAAACCGGAAAGCTCACGTACCAAATCACAGATTTGACGTGTTATTAGGATTCAATCCTACATGCATAATTACGATTCCGACGCATTTTCCTGGCATGACCTACCCTGCTCCAATATTACTGGCTCCAGGACACACGCACTATGATTGGCTCCTGTATCCTGGTAGAACACACCCTGCTGCTTCCAGAGAGTAAAAGAAGTATCTGATTTATTATGTGTGGCAGCATTAATATAAATGTCATTAAACCTAAAGCTTGCCGCACACTGCGCAACGTGGTCGAACCCGACTGGACCGGACCGTCACGTAAAAATAAGAGTTGCAGACGCACCCCGCACATTGAGCGATTGTATATATGGACACCCTGAACAGCGAACCTGTATAGGCGTTTGATGTTGTAAAACTATATGGTACTTCATCACATTTCCTAAACCATAAAAAGATAGATTAAAAGTTAAGGAAGAAGCAGGCTGCAAAAGAGAGAGGATGTTGGCGAGAATTAAAGCGAAAGTGTGGATATTTGAAAGGAAGCTCGCCGGCTCCATCCATTTGAACGTATATTCTGGTCACAAACTTTGCTTTTTCATCCACAGGCACATTATACATCATGAATATACTGTAGTTTAGTATTGATGTAGAAAAACATTTGATGCTTTACATACTATTTATTCGGCTTGAGCCGAGGCGACGCGTTGGCACGGCTTGCAAACCCGGAAATTTATTTTCACCGTGAGGGAAAGCTTCTGTGCATTTTGATTGAATGTAAACTGCAATGTTAAGATGCTGTGGAACGGAGATTAAAAGTTTGAATCACAGCAAAACCAGTGGCCGACTGATCGGCCACTCATGGAAACAGTTGCCAAACCACGCACACTGCGCCATAGTTCGGTCGGGTTCGGCAGTGTCGGAGTACGCCACCCTCAACCCTAACCCATCATAATCCTAACCTTAACCCATTCTGAACTGCCTTAGCCCCAAACCTATTCCTAAACCTAACCATAACAAACTTTTTTATTTTGTACATATTTGGGGTCATCTCGTTACAGCTGCGTAGCCTACCCTCCCCGCGATGCAGGAGCCAATCGTGTTGAAGTGGGGCGTGTTTGCCAAGAAAGGGTATATGATTCCTAATAACGTGTCAATCTGTGATATGGTACATTCCCTTTCCGTTTTGTGTCACTTGTAATTTGCTTCGGCTTTTGTCCATTTGTTTCGTGTCTTGTTAATTTGTTTTCTGAAATGTAAAAGTGTTTTGGCTCTTGTTAATTTGTTTTCTGAAATGTAAACTTGTTTTGTTAATTTGTTTTTTAAAATGTAAATTTGTTTAAACTTTTGTTCTTTTTTTTTCTTAAATGGAAAAGTGTCTCACAATTTGTTATATTGTTTTGCACTTCCCAGCCAGCGTAGATACTTAATTGAGCACTATGAAACATTCAGTCTAATGTAACAATAATGTGTTTGTAGCTTGCAGCGGTGTCTCACTGTACTGCGTCATACCGAGTTGTTGCTAATAATTTGAGCCTATCAAGTGGCCAAATAATGTACGACACTGAGCACGAGTAGCTCAGCTTGGTAGTTGGTGGGTTGAAATTTCCGACCTACCATAATAAAAAAGGCGCAATGGAATGCCTTCCAGAGTTCCTACCCATAATTAACGCTAATTAAAATGTGGAAAATACTGTATTCACAAAGAAAACAAGTGCTAGCTTATCACGGTTGTTATACATGTTTTTCTTTACGTTTGACCGGAATGCTTAAACATCAGACCCTGGTAGCTCTAGGTGAGATATTTGTGACTTCCCAGCTGTAGGTCACAAATTTGTTGTCCAGGTATCATTGGAAAAATATTGTTATTAACTGTAGTTTTATCTCTTTGGTAACTTCAAAGCAGTGTTTTTGGAGCCAGGGAACACAAACATTTGAAAACTGGTCTCTGAATAGAAGCGTCTTAAAAACGTTCTAGCGTTACCATTTCTGTCTCGCCACTAAAAGCAGTAATCCATAAAAATGGAGTTCATACCATAAGTGCTACTGCGTCTATTACAGGCACTTACCAAATTCAACTTCTCCATTCATGTATCACATTTTTGCCAAGAAACACTATTCAAAATCCGAAGTACAGTTTCATTATCATGATGACTGGTGGTGTTGTTAAGGGCTTGCGACGACCAAACTGTGAATAAAAAAAGACCTTGAAAACAGTGATTTTATGTTCACTCATGGAGGGAGCACTTCATCACCAAACCACCATATTAAACTTGTCAATGAGTTCAGCAGCAGCCACATTGACAAACAAATACCCCCACCCCCACTTCGCCAAACATTTGAGATTTTGCTGCTTAGGCAACGCTCATAACGCTATTGGTAAATGCTACTGTAATCTGTGCTAACACTGCATCTTAGATTTTGGTTTGGACATGTGCTTCCTTGTAGTCTGACCATTACTTGATAACTGCAGAGCTTCTTCCCAGCCTAGCTGCCATGTCATGGATGGAGAAACTCTGTGGTAAAAAAACAGTCACTGAGCACTAAAGGGTTGCTAGTTATCTGGTAAGGCCGGTATATTTTTAATTTTTTTTTTAGTTAGGAAGTGGCAGAGTTTTGTTACTTCTCAGACAGTTCAAGTGTCCAATCCATCCATTTTCTGAGCCGCTTCTCCTCACTAGGGTCGCGGGCGTGCTGGAGCCTATCCCAGCTGTCATCGGGCAGGAGGCGGGGTACACCCTGAACTGGTTGCCAGCCAATCGCAGGGCACATAGGAACAAACAACCATTCGCACTCACAGTCATGCCTACGGGCAATTTAGAGTCTCCAATTCATGCATGTTTTTGGGATGTGGGAGGAAACCGGAGTGCCCGGAGAAAACCCACGCAGGCACGGGGAGAACATGCAAACTCCACACAGGCGGGGCCGGGGATTGAACCCCGGTCCTCAGAACTGTGAGGCTGACGCTCTAACCAGTCGGCCACCGTGCCGCCCAGTTCAAGTGTCCAAGAGAGTTAATAGATTTGTTCTCAAGCTAATTTCAATACTTTAAATTGGTTAATAATGTGTATAAATAACAGATGATGTCGGGACAGACCATTAGTATTGATTTGTGAAAAAATAGGAAGTTGCGCATATTTGGACATACAGTAATCACATATTGCCGGGCTGCGGCCTACTTGTGATCCAAACCAGCGGGAAAAGGCACCAGGCTATAACCTGTTGGGTCGATTACCAACCAGCGCTAAGTATGGGCAAGCTAGCGCTGTGCCACAATTGTCTCTGCTCCCTAAAACCAAGTGCACTGTGTAAGTGTCTTAAATGGCAAGCTATTTGAGGAACTAGACAATGTTACTTTTTAAATGTTCTACTTGCTACTTTCATACCATCTTCCAGTGGGCCGACTCTACTTTCTGATAATTATGTCGTTAATCGGCAGGGAAGCGATAAACTCGCATCATGTCACTTTTGTCGGCAAAATTAACGAATACATCACCTCGGATCACCTCTCTGACTCACTTATCTTGAAGATGCAGCTTGTTTTTAACATGAAAATAACAAGTGGCGGCGTTGGCTGTACTGAGGTGGGCGACCCACTTGTCCGTTTCAATGGCACTACTCCTCCTTGTTGAATTTCATATTTTGGCGGTTTGTATTCTCGCCATTCACTGTGTGTGTGTGTGGGGGGGGGGCATTGTGGAAGAAGAGCACTTGTTTGAAGGTGGGGGTGGGGGTGCAGTTTGAAGAGAGGGTGTGTGTGAGGGGGTGAATGGAGGGGAGGGGAGGGGGCGTGGTTCACAGACAATGTGCCCCCTCTTTTCTTGGCACTCTCCCCCTCCTCTCTCCGTCCATTCCTCCCTCGCTCAGCTCTCAAATACCTGTTTCAGCACAACTGGCTACAGCCCTGAGTTCGTGAGCGACGTTCCCCTGTCAAAATAAACAAAACAAAAGAAAAAACAAATCTCAACTGCTTCCGCAGCTTTCCAGGATAATTAAAACCAAACGACATTTTCATCAACGACAACTCGCCGTGTGAATCCACTTTTTTTCCCTTTTCCTGCCACTCGAGGACCCCCCGCGTGTGACTCGCCACCATGCACTTGTTGGGCTCCCTGGTCCTCTTCGCCACCATTCTACGCCAAGGTAAGACTTATTTTGACATTTTAAAACATAAAATGGTGTCCTCCTTAAGTTACTTAATGTGTAATGTGTACTTCCGTCTTGTCCCGGTTGTCGCTCGCGCAGGTGCCGACGAAACTTAACTTGCAACTGGTTGTAGCCTTTTTTTTGTAGTTTTTTTTATTTTACCCCCAACACCTCCAAAATGCCGTTTTTAGTGTACTACATATTTGCTATTCTTAATTTGAACTAAACCCGCTTGAATGTAACTATATATATATATATATATATATATATATATATATATATATATATATATGTTATTTTTTTATTCATTCAGTTTCCGGGTTGTCTTTCTTTAGTATGAACACATCATCAACCCCTCACGAGGCAACTCATTGTAATCGGTTTGATTTTGGGTTGGGCAACATATGGGCCATGAGAGCATTTCAGCCAATCCTCATAAAAAGGTTTACTCCACAAAAGCTCTTAATGCATACTAATAAACACCCACTCATCCATTTTCAATACCACTTTTCCTGTTCATGTTTGCAAGGAACTGGAGTCTATCCCAGCTGACTAAACCCTCAACCAGTCAATCACAAGACTCGCAGAGACAGACGACCATTCTCACATTCACACTAGCACTGAGTGGCATGTCAGGCAATGAACCACTATACAATCATCCATCCATCCATTTTCTGAGCCTCTTCTCCTCACTAGGGTCGCGGGCATGCTGGAGGGCAGGAGGCGGGGTACACCCTGAACTGCCAATCGCCAGCCAATCGCAGGGCACATACAAACAAACAACCATTCGCACTCACATTTACACCTACTGGCAATTTAGAGTTGTCAATTAACCTACCATGCATGTTTTTGGGATGTGGGAGGAAACCGGAGTGCCCGGAGAAAACCCACACAGGCACGGAGAAAACATGCAAACTCCGCACAGGCGGGGCTGGGGATTGAACCCCGGTCCTCAGAACTGTGAGGCAGACGCTCTAACCAGTCGTCCACCGTGCTGCCTACTACACAATCAATAATTTAAATAATAAAGTGCCTTACTTATTGTTTATGGTCCTTGGATTACTCACATACAAACCCAATTCCAATGAAGTTGGGATGTTGTGTAAAATGTAAATGAAAAGACAGTGATTTGCAAATCGTTTTCAACCTATATTCAATTGATTACACTACAAAAATGAGATATTTAATGTTTAAACTGATGAACATAGTTGATATTGGGAAAATATTATCTCATTTTTTACTTTGATGCCTGCAACATGTTCCAAAAAAGCTGGGACAGGGGCAACAAAAGACTGGGAAAGTTGAGGAATGCTCAAATAAACCCCCACCTGTTTGGAAATCTCCACAGGTGAACGGATTAATTGGAAACAGGTGAGTGTCATGATTAAGTATAAAAGGAGCATCCCCAAAAGGCGCTGTTGTTCACAAGCAAGGATAGGGTGAGGGTCACCACTTTGTGAACAACTGAGTGGGCAAATAATGACATTGTGATTTTTGTTTTGTTTTGTTTTGTTTTTTTGTGTGTTCTTTAAACCTGCAATGAAATAATACTGATCAGTGTTGGGAAAGTTCATTCACCCTAAAATCTCAAAAACATGAGGAAAAACTTGCTTGAATGGTGTTTTTTAAAATGAGGAATTAAAACAAAAATAAAATGTAGAATAAAAAAATTTGCAAAATAAAAACAAGCAAACAGTACGACAGGAACGATGGTGAAAAGACATTGATAACTTTCCATTCCTCGCAGCTCTGGCTGACTATATTAACAAAATAATTTATCTACGCTTCATCCATTCATAAATTCCATAATATTAGCGTGTGATCGTACAGCGTTTGAACTAAAGCATTCTGATACAAAGAATAATTTTCTTAGTAACCCATTTTTACAATTATGTACTGTATTACAAAATAACACATTCACTCCCATTCACGCCTTATCCCTCAACGCACCGCATTTCCACAGTCCACATTTCAAATGGTTTTTGGAAATCAAGAATGTCGTGTCCTCCAGGGCAAAGAAGAAAAGGACCAGATTGTTATCAGTGCAAAATTCAAAAGGCAGCATCCGTGATGGTATGGGGATGTCTTAGTGCCTATGGCATGGGTAGTTTGCACATCTGTGTAGGCACCATTAATGCTGAAATGTACATACAGGTTTTGGAGCAACATATGGTGCAATCCAAGCAACATCTTTTTCAGGGACATCCGTCCCTGGTTATTTCAGTAAGACAATGCCACGCCACTTTCTGCATGTGTTACACCGTAGCTTCGTAGAAAGAGTGCGAGTACTAGACTGGAGCAGAAACAGACCTGTCTGCCATTGAAAATGTGTGGCTCATTGTGAAGTGCAAAATACGATAACGGAGACCCCGGACTGTTTTGCACCTGAAGTTGTACATCAAGCAAGAATGGGAAAGAATTCTACCTACAAAGCTGCAACAATTAGTGCCCTAGGTTCCCAAACGCTTATTGAGCGTTGTTAAAAGTAAAAGGTGATGTAACACAATGGTAAACATGCCCCTGTCTCCTGTTTTTTGGAATGTGTTGCAGGCGTCAAATTCAAAATGAGAGAATATTTGCAAAAAATCAATTAAGTTAATCAGTTTGAACATTAAATATCTTGTTTGTAGTGTATTCAATTGAATATAGGTTTAAATGATTTGCAAATCATTGTATTCTGTTTTTATTTGTTTTACACAATGTCCCAACTTCATTGGAATTGGGGTTTGTAGAGAGTACATGACTTGTTAATGTCTATCATCATGTGAGATTACCTCCCATTTGTGGCTCAGTCCGACCTAACTGTATGAGCATGGGTCCGGGCTATGATTTTACCTCCTGTGTCTCTTCAGTTTCATGTGGTTTCACTCGTTTTAATGCAGCAGGATAGAGCTTCCTGCACATCCTGTCTTGGATTACGATCAGAGGCTTTGACGGGGCTGGCTTTGATAGTTCCGCTAAAAGGTCAGGGAGCTCCTGCGGCGCGGGTTCTAATGGGCTGAGAATGCAGCATGTGGTTATGGATGCAGGGAATGGTTCTACAGCTCAATGTGATATATTTTTTTAAGGCAGCTACTTGCCTGCAGGCCAACAGGTAGCAAGCACGATGTGTTCTGTCCTCCTGCCTGCCCATTAATAAGCAAAGTCTGCAGAAGCTCAAGGGCGGGACTCGCTGTTCTGATCGCCACCTCTGTTTCTGCTCTAAATTAATACCTCCAGTGGGTACGTAAAGTTTTCAGACCCCCTTAAATTTTTCACTCCTTGTTATAGTGCAGCCATTTGTTAAAATCATTTAAGTAAATGTTTTCCTCATTAATGTACACACAGCACCCCATATTGACAGAAAAAAACATCCATCCATCCATCCATTCTCTGAGCCGCTTCTCCTCACTAGGGTCGCGGTCATGCTGGAGCCTATCCCAGCTATCGTCGGGCAGGAGGCGGGTACACCCTGAACTGGTTGCCAGCCAATCGCAGGGCACATACAAACAAAGAACCACTCGCACTCGCATTCACACCTACGGGCAATTTAGAGTTGTCAATTAACCTACCATGCATGTTTTTGGGATGTGGGAGGAAACCGGAGTGCCAGGAGAAAACCCATGCAGGCACAGGGAGAGCATGCAAACTCACCACAGGCGGGGCCGGGGATTGAACCCCGGTCCTCAGAACTGTGAGGCAGACCCTCTAACCAGTTGTTCACCGTGCCGCCAGAAAAAAACATCCATCCATCCATCCATCCATTTTCTGAGCCGCTTCTCCACACTAGGGTCGCGGGCGTGCTGGAGCCTATCCCAGCTATCATCGGGCAGGAGGCGGGGTACACCCTGAACTGGTTGCCAGCCAATCGCAGGGCACATGCAAACAAACAACCATCCGCACTCACGGTCACACCTACGGGCAATTTAGAGTCTCCAATTAATGCATGTTTTTGGGATGTGGGAGGAAACCGGAGTGCCCGGAGAAAACCCACGCAGGCACAGGCAGAACATGCAAACTCCACACAGGCGGGGCCGGGGATGGAACCCGGGTCCTCAGAACTGTGAGGCTGACGCTCTAACCAGTCGTCCACCGTGCCGCCAGAAAAAAACATAATTGTTGAAATTTTTGCTGATTTATTAAAAAAGAAAATGCAACACCACACAGCCATAAGTATTCAGACCCTTTGCTGTGACACTCATATATTTAACTCGGGTGGTGTCCATTTCTTCTGATCATCCTTAAAATGGTTCTACACCTTCATTGGAGACCAGCTGTGTTTGATTATACTGATTGGACTTGATTAGGAAAGCCACACGCAAGTCTATATAAGACCTTACAGCTCACAGTCAATGTCAGACCAAATAAGAATCATGAGGTCAAAGGAACTGCCTGAAGAGCTCAGAGACATAATTGTGGCAAGGCACAGATCTGGCCAAGGTTACAAAAACAATTCTGCTGCACTTAAGGTTCCTAGAGCACAGTGGCCTCCATAATCCTTAAATGGAAGACGTTTGGGACGATCAGAAACCTTCCTGGAGCTGGCCGTCCGACCAAACTGAGCAATTGGGGGAGAAGAGCCTTGGTGAGAGAGGTAAAGAAGGACCCAAAGATCACTGTGGCTGACCTCCAGAGATGCAGCAGGGAGATGGGAGAAAGTTCTAGAAAGTCCACCATCACTGCAGCCCTCCACCAGTCGGGGCTTTATGGCAGAGTGGCCCAACATAAGCCTCTCCTCAGTGCAAGGCACATGAAAGCCCGCATGGAGTTTGCAAAAAAAACACCGAGAGAAATAAGATTCTCTGGTCTGATGAGACCAAGATAGAAATTGTTGGCCTTAATTCTAAGTGGCATGTGTGGAGAAAACCAGGCACTGCTCATCACCTGTCCAATACAGTCCCAACAATGAAGCATGGTGGTGGCAGCATCATGCTGTGGGGTCTTTTTCAGCTGCAGGGATAGGGAGACTGGTTGCAATCGAAGAAAAGATGAATGCGGCCAAGTACAGAGATATCTTGGACGAAAACCTTCTCCAGAGTGCTCAGAACCTCCGACTGGACTGAAGGTTCACCTTAAAAAAATACAATGACCCTAAGCACACAGCTAAAATACCAAAGGAGTGGCTTCAGAACAACTCCGTGACTGTTTTTGAATGGACCAGCCAGAGCCCTGACTTAAACCCAATTGAGCATATATCGGAAAGACCTGAAAATGGCTGCCCACCAACCTTCACCATCCAACCTGACAGAACTGGAGAGTATCTGCGAGGAATGGCAGATGATCCCCAAATCCAGGTGTGAAAAACATGTTGCATCATTCCCAAAAAGACTTATGGCTGTATTAGTTCAAAAGGGTGCTTCTACTAAATACCAACCAAAGGGTCTGAATACTTATGGCTGTGTGATATTTCAGTTTTTCTTTTTTAATAAATCTGCAAAATTTTCAACAATTCCGTTTTTTTCCCCTGTCAATATGGGGTGCTGTGTGTACATTAATGTAAAAAAATGAACTTAAATGATTTTAGCAAATGGCTGCAATATAAAAAAGAGTGGAAAATTTTAAGGGAGTCTGAATACTTTCCGTGCCCACTGTATGTAGCACCTATCACTCTGTTTATTTGAGAGGACTCAAATGAGTTTCTTTGCAAATAAGCCTTGCTGCTTCCCATGGTGGAGAAGTACTCCAGGTCGAGGTCAGACTTTTACGGCCCCGCGTGCTTCTCTGTGTGTTTAGGAGTCATGGTGTAAATGTGTGAGCGAGTGCACACAACAGATGGCTGCTGCCTCAGTCTGGCTTGAGGTTCCTTTTGAATGATCACAGTGATGAGTGTCGAAAAACTGTAAAGCCTCATTTGAATAATGTATTTGGACTAGAAAGTGCATCGATACCTGATAGCAATAAACATAAAACCGAACAGTGTTTATTGCCTGAACAGATGAGAGCCGGGGCCATTTCAGTTTTTGTAAAGTCTTCTGAGGGCTGTATGTACTAAATTTATGTAAAAAAAATAAAAAATCTTAAAGCAACAATCAAACAACTGTTTATTTTGCACATTAAATGTGATTTAATTCATTTTTAGAATTGAATGGCAGGCCATATCAAATGTTGTGGTGGGCCCTAAATGTCTCACAGGTCACGTTGCACACCCTTGCTCTGGAGTTTTTGTGCTTAAAGCCCACCAAAAAAAGACAATAGCCCTAAATCTCGGGAATGATCCCCCACCACAGCACAGCCCGCCTGTGCTCAGTGTCACAGCTGGTATTACTTGTCAAGCAAGTGGGGCTCTCCTACCACTCATGGACCTAGCTGAGTGGGGAGGGGTTGTTGGGGATGAGCGGGCGGTGGTGGTGGGAGTAGGGCGTGTTACCCACCCAATTTCAGTTGAGATGGATCCACTCTTTCAGCTGCGCCGGATCCCGTTCAGGCTTGTGCGCCAGGATGTTGGAGGCTCCTTTTAATTGAAGGCTTCATAACATGGTAGACAAGTTGTGTGTGGTTGTGCTTGCGTGTCACATCTTGTCTACTCTCCACAAGAAAGCTGATACCCCCCCCCCCCCCCCCCCCCCCCCCCTCAATCCGCCTTCGTCCTTCGCTCCCTTTGTGTTAAATTCAGATGTAGTCCTGAAAAGTCTGCCTCGTCTTTGAATAAAATAAATGCTGCATCTGTACTTCTGTCATTTTGTCATTGCTGGTCTTAAAATAGGCCGTACGTCAGCTTGCCAGTCTGTCTGCTTCGGTGACCCAGCCAACAAATAATTGGCGTTGTGAGTAAATACAGGTGAACCATCCATCCATCCATCCATCCATTTTCTGAGCCGTTTCTCCTCACTAGGGTCGCGGGCGTGCTGGAGCCTATCCCAGCTATCATCGGGCAGGAGGCGGGGTACACCCTGAACTGGTTGCCAGCCAATCGCAGGGCACATACAAACAAACAACATTCGCACTAACATTCACACCTACAGGCAATTTAGAGTCCCCAATTAATGCATGTTTTTGGGATGTGGGAGGAAACCGGAGTGCCCGGAGAAAACCCACGCAGGCACGGGGAGAACATGCAAACTCCACACAGGCGGTACCAGGGATTGAACCCCGCTCCTCAGAACTGTGAGGCTGACGCTCTAACCAGTCGGCCACCGTGCCGCCCCTACAGGTGAACCATAAAAGTAAAACAAAATCCCCTACTGAATAGTCGATCTGTTCATATTTCCTCCAAAACATCCCAGAAAAAATCATGGAAAATGAATTGATGTCTTCCAGGTATAAATTGATTAACCTTCAGAACACAAATAAGCCTTATTAGTCCTGGAATGGCAAATTCCCACATGGGATAAGCACAGTATTCTGATTCTGATTATTAACTGTACAAGCAACGTTTTAAGATTTTTTTGTTATCTTTATGAAAGGTCATATATTGAAATAAGTTAACCGCTGTAATATAGATATGTAAAAAATGATCTTTGACTTTCTTTACTGTAATGGTGAATTATTACTGTCAGAAGCAGTCTTGTTGCAATCACGCCATGTGCTTCTCCAATTTGAACATTCTCACCTGCTACACAAGTTAAAAATACGCTAACAGCTGTAATAGCCTAATATGTTGAAATGTAAATATTTGTTTAAAATTTTGTATTTGAAAAACAACCACAAACATTCTTTGTTTTTCAACTTTCAAATTAAAAATACTTGCACAATTTTGAGTAAAACATGAAACTCAATCAAACAAGCATGTATCTGCACATTTTAGGATAAAAAAGACCCCCGGATGTATAGTTTAAAGAAAATTTCAGATAAAATACTCCCAAAATTTAGAGTGTTTTTTGTTTTTGTTTTTTTTTGGGACAAGGGCAAAGTGGAGTAAGATGTTAGATACAGTGAAAAGGTGAACTGTATAGCAGATAGCTAGTTGGTATCAAGCCACCTAGTGGTTAGCATTGGCAGCTTAAGTGAGTACTAGTGATCGTGGGATAGCGACAAATTTCTGTTCCTACGGCAGTGACGCAACCCAAGTTTCTACGATGTAACCCAAATTTGTTTGGAAGGTGCAGTAGTAAAGTCATAATTACATTAAGTATTTTTTAATGAAAACACTTACAGGCCATAAATACATAACAAATGAAAAACAGTTAGTACGGCACAAACTGAGCATGCTTTCTTGTGCTGAGTGACCACTTTATTCTTACACTGCTGTGCAAACTAGTTTATTGCACGCCATTTGAAACGTTGCATGTCGGTACCATCATGAATACTAAGGTTCAGGCTTGCCCCCCAAATCCTGATTTGTTATTCATGAATTACTTCCAAATGAGAATCGAGTTGTTACTCATTGTACTATTCTGAAATAAAGACATATCATAGTCCAACAAATGAAAAATCCAATTAGATTATTTGAAAATGATCTATTGAATGGGAAAGAGAGTATGCTGGCAGGTTGTGGGTACCGCTTCTCCCTCCGGAAAGTTATTTTTAGTTTAAAATAGCTTACTTTAATCAGGATCCCTTGCCATACCGTGGGCAAAGGTAGAACTCAGGTTGGTTTTGCACCCTGTCAGTGCCGTAAATCTTCACTGCCTGGAACCAGCTGCCTGCTTTCTAGCTAGCTAGCCAGCCGCCTCGCTATTGCCATCTGCCACGCTGTCATGGATCAACTTTCCCCCATTTATTGTGCCGCGTTCGCCCCCTCCAGCGATGGCTCCTTTCCGGCTTCAGTTGTGGCGCTGCCATTAATATCCATACAGCTCCTCAGGTTTGGCTATTGGACGCCTAATTCCGCTGGGATTTTGATGGAGGGCTACGGCTATTTGCTTCTGTAATCCATTATTAACTGCAAGAACGAACTACAACTGCGCAGAATCTATGCACAGTAAGTCAAAATCATGTCGGCCATAAACACAGGCTAAAAATCAAGAAATATTGTATTTTTTAAGCAAATGCGATGTGGCAGCAGTTGCAGTGCTTGTCAGAATAAAGTAAGTAGTATGATATTCTAAGATTAGTTCTGATTCCAGTCCAAAAATTCTGATTTGATGATCGCTTTCCCACACTCACTCGAATCCCTATTCAAGTCACCACCGATTTGTACACACAGCCCTAGTAAATACATGGATGACACTTCCCAATAGTTTTACGCAAAATTCTAAATCGTACGGCAAAAAGAAGCATTACAATTTGGAACATGGTGAACCCTATTTATTAAGGTGGCCAGAAATATTTGCCATATATCTCTGTGTACTGTATGGTTACTATCCTGGTGGATGTTTTACACTGATTTTCAAAGCTGTGTAAGTTTCTTTGTGATTGAATTGGAGCTGTGAAGTGGCTTGTTTCTAGGGCAGGTGTATGTGTGACAGCTACGTTTTTGATGGATTCTTACTGGAAGGGATGTCATGCGCTGTGCCGAGTGCACGAGAGCAGCGCCATTATCTTGCACGGCAAAACACAAAGCCGCTGAGATGCGAGAATGAAAGTCACTCTTGGGATTGTTGCATTCATGGTGTGGGTTTGACGCATCGTAAGGCCTTGAAACTTGTCAAGTCACATGGGGAAAATAATTATACTAACAATTAATGCCAGGATTACGTATGTTCGTTACCGGAATTACGCACAAGATACTGAACTGATTAATGAAGAGGTTGTCTTTTGTTTCCATTGATAGATTTCTCTATATTACATTTGGACAGAAGTCTGCCATTTTAGTTCAAGTTCAATGGGAATGGAACATCTGTCTTGGAGCAACAGCCTCCAGTGTACGTACAGTTTACGTTGCTGTCTTCACTCTTTCCAAGAACATCAACGTCCGATATAAATCTGATGTTGTTGTTGGTTTTTTATATTTTTATTTTTTTATTTGGGTGGCACCCACGCGCCACCCTATACGAGCGGCAAATTCAGATAGGCAGAGTCCTGCTGTAAATTAAAGAGTGGGGGGAGCTCAGTGTGACTTCCCTTTGGGGGGATGCAGATTTCCTTCGATCTGTAGCTTTACTGAACATAAATATGGGTATGAAATGATGGAATCTTAATGATATGCAAAGTTCCCTCTGAAAACGTAAACGAGGTTTGCTGTGATCCTCGTAGTATAGCTCTCAAAATACACCACAGCATCACATCATTATACAGAACCAGTGAAGGAATGAAATATGAAATTATTTATTCCCCCAGTTTCCTTGATATACTAAGGCTGGATTTATACTGCAGGTTTGAATGCTCAATTCTGATAAAATGCCTATATCCAGTTTCTTTTCATTCTCTTTTTCCATGTACATTTCAAGTAACACTTATCCTTATCCTATATGGCTGTGTTTGCACTGATGGAAAAGATTAAACAACCTGCATGCATAGACGCTCAAATTGTAAAAAACTCAGCGAGTGACGACCACCGAAGTAAAAAATAATACATAAATAATGCAAATATTCAAGGTTAAACAGTGTATGTGGCTTGGACTGACTCTTCCCTCTGATTTAAAGGAGCATAACCTTTACATGACTCCACTGGCTGCTGTGTTATTTTGTTTATTTCATGGACACCTTTAGACCACATTTACCTGTAATGGCCTGTGCTTTCGCTGTAGTATAGAAGATTTACAGTGGGAGTTTTTTTTGTGTGTGTCTGTGTGTGTTTATTCATGTTGCTTGAGCATAAGTGGATGTAGAATATACACTTCACAATGGGTGTATTTCGATGACGTCAAGCTTGCGATAACGGGGTATAGCAAGGGATACTTTTTTTCAGACCAAGATCGAGTATAAGTACTTACATTTGAGTACTCGCAGATGCTCAATAATGCCGTTACCTCTTGCAATTGTGCTGAGAATATTTTATTTGAATTAAATATTGTTAAAAAAACACAAACCTTTATTGAACAAGGCATACGTTTCACTCAGATATAACACGTTAACAACAATTTAAACTACATTTTAAAAAACCGCAACGCCGTATTCCTACTCCATCCGCCCGGAAGTTACATCTGCTGCTTCTGTTGTGTGCGCTTTGGCCTCCAGGAGACAGTGTGGGGCGTGTATGCAGGTAATGAAAAAGGCACAGAAAGGATCATCGTGGCTATTCTGTAGTTGTTGCTGCGCTGTTTGTGTACAAATATTTTATATATACAGGTTTAGGTGTGTGAACAGTGTGATGGTATAGTATCTGTTAACTGAAGCATTCAATACAAATGATAATTTCCCTGCTGAACTGTTTTACAGTATAATGCTGCAGAGAAGGAAATAAAGAACACATTTAGTTATATTTAAGCGGTGTCCCTAAAATGCTTATGTGAACATGAATGGTTGCAATAAACTACATACCAGCATCATTTACATGAGGAAATTGGTTTAAAAAAACAAAAACAAAAAAAGAACATTAGAAACAAACAAAATACAACAAAACTGACTCATTCATGGAGTTACCTGGAGTGCCATTTCACCTGCACAACACACGAACAATTGTGGAAAAAGTGTGTTTCCGTCTGCAAAATTTCACTTTTAACGCAACACAGATCACAATCTGGCTTAATAACAATTATTGTAACCTGTTATGAACACATTAAATTGTACAATATAAAACATGAACATAATATGGACCCGTCCTTATTCCAGACCATCAAAGAAATGCGACCCACCACTGTACCTGCAATGTCAAGCGGGTGATGGGGCTCAAAACCCAGTGTTTTCCGCAATTCGCGGAGTTCATCATCCATCATGTGAGCTTAATGTGTTGTTGTCATCCATGATCTTGGAGTATCTTCACTAGGGTTGGGCATTGAGAATCGAGAACCGATTGGAACCGGGACTAACATTCCGGTTATCCTGGAATCATTCTAATTGAAAAATTTCAGTTCCCAGTTTCAATGCCTACAGTCCGCCAACCACGAAAAAGAAAGTAGCAAAAACCAACAAAGAAGAACGCACACGAAGACGTGCTTGTGACCAATGGTGGCGGCGAACAAAAGTGTGTTTTAACTTTGTTAAAATAAATGACCAGTTGCCTCAGTGCAACATTTGGAAGAAGATTATACAATGCAAAGGAGGCTTTCGTGATGTGTAGAAGTCTGACGTGCTTCCTCCCGCTCCGAGCCTCAGCCTATACTGCACAGAACTTCAGTCAAGTCAATTGGGTGAGTGGGAAACAATAAAATACATCTATGCCAACATTGAGGCACCTAACAATTTAAACGGTGGGTTGCACTCTTGCACTGGTAGTTTTTAGCGTCGAGCTGATGACAGACAAAAAAATAAATAAAATAGAAATTATTTTACCATACTGGAAAGAAAGTAGAAACATTCGCATTACAAGCTTAACATTGAGCTAAAATCTCACCAAAGGTCAAACTAGCAACTTTACATCCCAATGAATTGGGACAAAATTCATATAAACGTCTCACAGTATCACAAACACTAACCTTGGTCCTCATTGGTGGGTAGGTAAAGGAATCAACATTTTCGAGCATTTGGTTCCATTCATTACTCCTTTTCTTCCTGTCTAATTTTACTTTGGTTTTCAAAATTCACCGGTGTCATGTGACGTTTCTTTTCATGCCAAAATGCTGAGTTCCAGTGGGTACCCTTCAAAATAAAAGGCTATAAGCTTAAAACAGGAAGTCAAGTTAAAACTTGCACATATAAACCATTTGACATGATAAAACAGTTGCAAATAACTATTTTAACAATGCTATATTTAACTTGTTGCTGAAACATTAATTAATGAATGTTAAGTCAGTTGGGTTAGTTTGCCACACATTGACTTTTAGCTCATAGGTTTGATATTGATACTGGTTATAAAGAACCCCGGGTCAAATATTCATTTTCGTCTATGCTGCGGGCTGCTAAGAAAATGGATGTTCATAATTTGGACACCCTTTATTTAAACCACGCAAACGTTTTTGACCCAGCCCCCTAAAAGAATCTGAATAGAGAATTGTTTGGAACCGAAATCGAAATGAGGAACCGGAATCGGGACCAGAATCGTTCAAATTCAAATGATGCCCAAGCCTAATCTTCACACGGCTCCTACCTGGAAGTGTTTATGTCAGGCTGGTAAAGTGGTATCAGGTGTTGTAGTATCGGAGCATTTTTACAAATCAGAGTACAGACTTACAGATACCGATACTTTTATCTGTGCATCCCTAATTTATTTTAATGTGTGTAGCGTACAGACTTGCAGTATCGGCACTGATATTGGTATTGGTATCTGTGCATTTTTAGGTATAGATGATCTGTGTGTTTACAGTTCACTCGCATTGGCAGCTATCCGATACGCATCGCATTTAACCACATATGGATGAGGCCTAATTTCGATCTAAAGATTTCCGATTCCATGCTTTTTTTTATTTCTATTTACATTGCCAGAACACACATCCCAATGAATCCGCTTCAGAGGGAAAAAATTGAATTGTCTCTCAAATCATCCAGTCTAAATCAAGCCTAGGAAGACGATTAACAATTTATTTTAAATACATTTCAGGGCATGTTCTGAACTCCTGTTTCAATGCCATGTGCAGAATGGTGTTGATAGACGTACTGTATGTGGTTCAACTTCCTTTTTTATGGTTGTTCTTCTATAGTGGTTCCACTTCCTACAGATGACAAATTTTTTTTCCTTCAGAATGCTAACACGCACACTCCATTTATTCCTGAAATTGCCCTTAATCACTTCCACACAATCCCACACACAAGTTAATTGATCATTTCACCCTTCCCTGCTTTTCAGTGTTTGCTTGTCTTCTATTATGTTGATAATGTCCCCAAATAGTCTTTTCGGACAACCTCCCTTCTTAATTGTGTTGTAATCACAGTCATTTACTACAGACAGGCGAATGTCTCCGCGGCGTGAGGTGGAAGTAAATTTTGAGCCATAAAGACGAGCAGTCTCACTATGTGCAAATAACATCATCATTTAAGAGCCCACTCTCATGAAAACAGTAACCTTGACGTAACGTGCTCTATATGGACGCATACTCTGGCCTTTGTTTGCGACCCACCCACCCCGACCCCACCGACACCCAGCCTCCCCAGCCAAACAGGTGGACGAGTGTTTGTTTTAGTAGCCATGAAGGGCCACAAGTGTCTCTTTATGATACCTGTTTTGTGTATGCAGTTGTTCGATGAAAAGCGCTGTTGCCATCACTCAACATGAGATATATGACTCTCAGCTTTGTTTATGATTTGATTACAAACTATCCCAACAGCGGGGAAGCTGGTTTTGGTCGCTGCTGGTCACAGGCGGAATAGAGGAAAATGAGCTTTCTGCATAAATACGCTGAACTTCCAGTGTGTCAGAGCAGGTTGATGTATGACTAACATTGCCTTGAGAGAATGAAAAAACGACATGTTTTCCAGGGAATAATACAGTGTAAAAAGGGGGCTCTTTTTTTCACCCTCAACAGTTTTACACTTTAGGATTATCAGTAAAACAGCAGCAAGTAAATCTTAATTACACTTTGGTGATTGTCTCAGTTTAGAGCAATGCTGCGGGACACATTCACTTTTTTCCCCCCATTTTAATCCCTGTTGAAATAGCCTCTTCAGACATCCAATTTTGCTTTAAATTGCCAGTCAGGTGAAGATGGGCTGCTTTATGTTGGTACCTGTTTAATGTTGTGGACTTTTTTTTATATGCTTAGAATTGGGTTGGAGGCGGCACGATGGACGTCTGGTTAACGCGTCTGCCTCACAGTTCTGAGGACTGGGGTTCAATCCCCAGCCCCGCCTGTGTGAAGTTTGCATGTTCTCCCCGTGCTTGCGTGGGTTTTCTCCGGGCACTCCGTTTTCCTCCACATCCCAAAAACATGCACGGTAGGTTGATTGACAACTCTAAATTGCCCGTAGATGTGACTGTGAGTGTGAATGGTTGTTTGTTTGTATGTGCCCTGCGATTGGCTGGCAACCAGTTCAGGGTGTACCCCGCCTCCTGCCCGATGATAGCTGGGATAGGCTCCAGCATGCCCGCGACCCTAGTGAGGAAAAGCGGCTCAGAAAATGGATGGAGATATATATATATTGAGGCCCGTTTTATCGAGGTGCCACTGTATGTGCAAATCACAAGCAATTATCAAGTCATAACCTTCAAGTGAACGTTTCAAATGGGGAAAAGGGAGAGGGGGACTCAAGCAAGTCGAGTCAAGTCATTACTTGGTTTAAGCAAGTCACAAGTCAAGTCATACAATCTTGCTGCAGTCGCAACATATATTGGAGTGGTAATAAAAAAAAATTCACATCATAACACGAAAAAATTATTTGCACCTTACAATAGTTAAATGAACAATACTTGAGAATATGAATGGTTGAATTTATTGCACTGAATTGTTTTAAAATTGCATTTCAAACTCAATTTAACTCAGCTGCTGAACAACCTATGCTGTGTACTTTGTGGTGACAGCCTTGTAATGCTTACGGTTTTTAAGAGAATACCATTAAACAAAAGCCATGATTGGCACATCACTGTACAGTATTTACAGAGGATATAAAAACTCTACTGTTAAAATGCCAGGTTTTTGTGATGTAAAAACCAATATGTTTAATAAATATTTTTAGAATTTATTTTCACCTTTAATGTGACACATAACCTGTACAACTCATTTGGAAAAAAATGGTAATCTTTTCTCTTAACTAGGGGTGTGGCTGTGTTCAGAGTTAAACAGTCTATAGAAGCACTGACTCTGGACAATTGACAATTGTCATTAGATTAAAGGTTATGTTTCATATGCTGTGGTCGCAATTTTAAAAACCGAGTGCAGACATTTTTATGGTGACACTTCAGTAAACACGTTCAGTATTATGAAAATTATATTATAATTAGATATATATTATATTATATATATTATAAATATTATATATATATATATATATATATATATATATATATATATATATCTTCAAATCCCGGCCCTGCCTGTGTGGAGTTTGCATGTTCTCCTCGTGTTTTCTCCGGGCACTCCGGTTTCCTCCCACATCCCAAAAACATGCATGGTAGGTTAATTGACAACTCTAAATTGTCCGTAGGTATGAATGTGAGTGCGAATGCTTGTTTGTTTGTATGTGCCCTGCGATTGGCTGGCAAGCAGTTCAGGGTGTACCCCCCCTCCTGCCCGATGGTAGCTCCAGCACGCCCGCGACCCTTGTGAGGAGAAGCGGCTCAGAAAATGGATGGATGGATGGATATATATATTATATTATATATACAGTAGCTACTGACAATTTGTACTGTAGTTACTAATGTTGGAATACACTTTTGCCAATGACTTTTTTTAAAATTAATTATAATGTAGATGCTACTTTCTGCTCTAGAGTGCACACCGCTTCGCTGTATTAGTAAATATGAGAGAGAGAAAATAGTTTTATGTGCCTATGAACTGAAACAAAAGGTTCGGACAATTATCATAAACCGTCCCACACCTAGTTATCGGTTACTTAGCTGTACTAAAATGTTCACAATCACATAATTTTTTTTTTAATCATTCCAAACCAGTTTATGAAGCTAATGTTTGACAAGCTAGCTAAACTGTTAAATTGGCTTGCCTGGGTTTGTTTACATCTGTCAGTCTCGTCTCACAGGCAGAGGAGGAGGTCTCGCGATAGTTTACCGCGAAACATGGAAAGTCTCGCCAGTCACAATTCCAATCTCTCAATCCTTTTAATCAATGGCTCTCCAACTGAATGGTCCTATTCCAACTGTTTTAGCAACTATTTACCCCCCTCCCCCCCAAATATATTAAGGATTTTATTACGGAGTTTACTGGTTTTCTCACCCGCATCTGCTCACGCTCCTCCAATATAATATATAATTTTATTGGGGGATTTTGTTATACACATGGACAACATTAACCATGCCCTTACGAAGGAATTCACCCCATGCCTTTATAGTTTTTGTCTACAACAGCCCATCAAGTTCCCTACCCACTCTAAAGGTCATATCCTGGACTTAGCCTGTTTCTCTAGTGTCTCTCCTGTTAACTGTTCTGCTCCTGATCGTCCCATCTCTGATCAAATGCTCATTTCATTCAACGTGAGCCTGACACTATCCATTTATAAAAAGTCACATCTTATTTAATTCCGTAATATCAGAAATATTGATTTAACTGCTTTCGAATCAGGTATTGACAGTTTCCCCACTATCAGCCACGCATGTTCCCCTGATCAACTTAAAATGACAGCGTACACACACTACCAAATGCACTTGCACCTTAAAAAACCCAGACTGTATCATTCTGTACTACTCTGCACCCTGGTTTTTACCTCAGCTATGCCAACTCAAGGCTAAAGAACGCCGACTGGAGCGGCTTTTCAAAAAAAAAAAAAAAAAAAAAAACTGACTTACTGTTCATAAGCAAATGTTCCATGCCCACATTCAGCTTTATAAAGACGCACTCTCTTCAGTCAAATCCCAGTATTATGATGAACTCATCAGTGATTGTCATGGGAACACGAAAGCTCTGTTAGCATTGGTTAATAACTCACTTCGCCCACCAGACTCCCTTCCTCCACACTTATATTCCACTGCTAACTGTAATTCCCTCATTACATTTTTCAGCTCAAAAATAGACAATATCCATCTGCAACTGAATAACCACAGTTCCAGTCTTCCCGAGTTCTCCATGTCCCTCCTACTGAACACCTCTCGTTTCCAACTTCCCTCTGCTGCAGACCTATCTGAAGTCATTCGGAAATTCAAGCCACCTTCCTGCCAACTTGACCCCCTGCCGTCTTCTCTGGTCGTAGCCTGCCCTATCCTCTCTGTTACCCCTGATAATTGCCATTATTCATTCCTCCCTCACCTCTGGTTCTTTTTCGTCATCTCTCAAGTCTGGCGCAGAAACACCAATACTCAAAAAACCTGGAACAGACCCCAACCACTTTAATAACCTTAGTCCTATTTCCAACTTGGCATTATTCTAAAACATTTTGGAAAACGTAGTGGTAGCACAGGTCCATACTCATCTCTCTTCCAATAATCTTTATGAACAGTTCCAAACCCAACAGTGACAAAACTGAGATTGTCCTCATTGGCCCCAAATCCATCCTCACTAAACATTCCAGCTTCACCCTCACCATTGAAAACACCTCTGTTTCCCCTTCCCCTCATGTTAAAGAGCCTGGGTGCCATCCTGGACAGCACCTTGTCATTCCATACACATACATACATTATCCGGTCTGCATATTTCCATCGCCGCAATATCAAACGTCTCCATCCATCACTCAATCCTAACAGTGCTGCCATATTGGTCCACTCACTGGTAAAGTGAGGAGGATTATTGCAATTCCCTCCTCTTTGGTCTTCCCCAGAAACTCATCCATGAACTCCATCTGGTCCAAAATGCCGCTGTCACCAGAACACCGTCCACCAATCATATCTCACCCGTTCTCACCCGCAACTCCATTGCGTCCCAATTATAGAGCGCATTGACTATAAAATTCTTCTCTTTACATTCAAGGTCATCCATTACTTCGCTCCTTCATATCTCTCTGATCTCCTCCACATCAACAATCCCACTCAAACTCTTAGGTCTGAATGCTCAATCACCCTCATTGTTCCTCCTGCCCGTCGGTCCACCATGGGGTCCAGAGCCTTCAACTGCTGGGCTCTTCGGCTATGGAATTCCCTACCTCCTGACATTAGGAAGATGGACTTTTTAATCCAGTTTTAAAGCTCGCTTGAAGACCCTCCTTTTTAGACAGGCCTATTCACTGTGGTTGTTGTTCTTAGTTATTCTGCTGCCATTTTATACACCTGTACTGTATATTTTTGTTTATTACTGTGTTTTGATTTTGACTGTCCTATATGGTGACCTTGAGTGTCCTGTAAGGCGCCTTTAAACAAAATGTATTATTATTATGTATCAAGATAGACACGAGATCGATATCAATAGAAAATACTTCGATAAAATGTTTGATGAGAAAAAATTTGGATGAAAACTAAGCCACAAGCATTCTGCGGAAGGTTACAACAGAGGCTTTAGGGCTCATCTCATTTCTCTTTGGGCCGAGTCACTATTGATGTATATGGACGAGGGAGAAAGCTAGGAGATGGCCAAAGTGTGGGATTCATCCTGAAATAAAGTTGAGTACTGCGATTGGCTGGCAAGCAGTTCAGGGTGTACCCCGCCTCCTGCCCGATGATAGCTGGCATAGGCTCCAGCACGCCCGCGACCCTAGTGAGGAGAAGCGGCTCAGAAAATGGATGGATGGATGGATGGATAAAGTTGAGTACGACGCCGCGTCATGGTACAAGGTAAAATTATTAATGTAGCTCAAATCAGTGAAATTAACCTGAGTGTACCTTACTAACGTAACGTTAACCCTGCGGAGGGCTAGGTCTCTGTTAATAATGACTACAGTTGAATTTGTGGCTTGATTATTACGAAGGTGACAAGTACAGTATACCGCTACCATAAGAAGCAGAACGTTACTTCATACAGGGTGCTTGTAAGTTTTGCTCAGAGTAGTCATTGCGTGACATTTAGCCAGTGTGTACTACCATCTGATATATAAGTGGCTACACTTTGAGTCACATAGGTGAAAAACGTGGCAAAGGTAGTCAGAGAGGAATATGAGTAGAATGGGTGATGTATTCCAACAGAGGCGGTCTCTGGTGAAGTCAAATGAAGGAAATATTTGTTTCCTCTCTTTCTTATTTGAAATATGCACATATGACTGCAATTGTACCTGACTTAAAAACATATTTGACAATAATCTCTTAGGTATCAGAAGACCAGTCCAGTTCTGGGTACACTAGATCATAAAACCACCCCAGGACTCCACCAAAAGAAGGTCCATGGAGATCTGCTTTTGTATTTCAAAATAAAAGTCCTCTGAAATCTGCATATTTAACTGTCAATTTACCAAATTTAAGAATAGGATTAAATATAATCCATTTGTCATTGCAAGATTAGCCCAGTTCTGGGGAACACTGGACTTGGTAAAGTCCTGGGGTCATCAACTGTCCCCCAGAACTGGACTGGTCTTGCGATACCAAATGGATTATTAAAAAAATAATAAAAATCTGGGATAATAGTTGCATTAACCTCTTTTTTTAAAAGGTAAAATATTACATTTTAAAATAAAATTATCAAAATTGAGCCTTTTTTCTCCAGGTGGTTATTTTGAATAGGTAAAAAAATAATTATCGATAGACTGATTTGAAATACTGATATCATTATACATATCGCCCAACCCTATTTCATGGATTAATTGAATAAACGCCCAGAGTCAGCTGGGATAGGCTCTAGCACACCCACGACCCTAGTGAGGATAAGCGGTACGGGAAAGGAATGAATAATTGATTAAATGGATACAAAAATTTGCATTAAAGTTTATTGCGAAACCTTTTTTTTTTTTTTACGATTACTGTTTATTAACCGATTATTGTTTCATCATCACTGGTTTATTAACCGATTATTGTTTCAACATCACACGAGAGGGAGTGAGGTTGTACTCAGCAACGTTTTTAAAACTGAGAGCTGCTTCTTGGGTACTGATTAATGCGAAGGACTACTAGTTGGAAATACACTTTTGCTTCAGGTTCAACTACATATCACTTGCAGGTTATTCATACTACGTCTATAAATAACTTATTTTGGTAATAGATTAAACTGACTATTTTTTCCATAAAATGGGAAAAAATGCTGACCATTGTGCATAGGCAGATGTTTGCAAATGTCTTATTTTGAATAAACACAAAAGGTAGATCCCCTTTGCTGAAGGAATACAGACATTAGTCCCTATCACTGCAAATAGCAGGGGACTGCTGTATTACATTTAGCATGGGGATTTCTGTATAAACCCTGTGTACTGTATGACAATTTTCAGTTTTGAATTTGAAAGTTTTAAACACTAAAGCCTTAAAGCCACTTTGAGCAGCCTCCCGTATTGTGTCACCAAACCGAGTAAGATTACAATGCTCTTGCTATTTCTGTTATTTTGGCTCGTCTTCTCTGTATTGTGGAAAAATAATGATTTATTTGTTATCTGAAGGGAGGGCACCAGAGCTGCATTGTTTCAGACATAAAGGAAGGCTTAACAACAGGAGAGTGTTCTGCCTTGCTTGTAGCACTGCCTTCTTCATGCAGGAACTCCACCATTGACATGCATGAAGATAGTAGGACTGGGTTTTGGTGAAAAAGCCAAGAAATTGGGCAGGCCTTGTTGCAGGGACAAAAACGTGACGTTGCCTCCATCTTTTGTAATTGCCAGAGCTCCCCCCAGATTCCACTGGATTCCTGCTGACTTCCGCCAACTGTATTGTGAATGCACCCCTTTTCAAGCAAATGAGTGTATGATGGCGACTTCTTGCTGCTGCTTTTGTCTTTTCCATTAATATGGAACAGCACACACCCCTCTGAGAGGGCAAACACTGTCGCTGCTGCCTGTTTCTGCACTTCATGTGCAACCTGACTTCAAGGGGGGTGGTAGAGAATGGGGGAATCACTCTTCCATATGAAAAGCTGGTGGCCACACCCATCTTCTAACCAGATCTTTGTTCAAATTCTCCATTAGAGTCATTGCTGCACTTTAATGAATTTTTGAGCTGTGATGAAAAGTGAGCCACTACAGAAAAAGACTGCAGGGACGTGTGCTTTTGTTTTTTAAAGGCCACTTAAAGAACGCCTTTTTGTTATTAAAAGCTTATCTTATAGGTATAGAAATGCAATGCAGGGGCAACACACAGGGGCGTTTGCAGCAAGGGGTTCTTATTGACTCATAAAAAGAGGTCAGTAGAGAATCTCTTATATTCATGCATGCATGCCCATAAAGTCATTGATTCCAGTGGTAAGACTATTGTGTCAGACTTTTATTTGGGATTTGTCCAGGGTTGAGGGAAGTCACTTGGGTCGACACAGCTTTTGTGTTGAAGCTTTCATTCAAACCCCATGGCCCATAAATGAAACATGTATCCGGCCTGTCTCATTCATTTCTGAAGCAGCTCCATTTGGGTTTTAATCCTGTGTTCACTTTTTTGGTTCAGTTACAATTTCTGTTGCAATTTCTGTGATTCATTTAGTCAAGTGTGAACCCTATCATCTGAATCCTGGTGCACACCAATCAAGTAAACTGGGACCACTTGAAGAAGTAGTCACAGGCCTGGTTAAAACTAACTTTGGGGTGTTTTCTGTGATAGTGCGGTCCTTTTGGTCATGTGAATGTGAATTAGGACTGCAACGATTGAATATTTTAAGAATTGATTATTCCGCTGATTATCCAATTGAATTGAGTAATCAGATAAAAATGTATTTTGCATTAGTAAACTATAAAATGTGCACACGAGGTGCAGGTGTAATTGTTGTCCACCCTATAGCTTAGAATTTGAGTGTGTGGCTTTAAAATGTGAGGCCTGACCTCGTAAGTGACGTGGGAGTCAGCAAATGACAGTGTAGAGTTGCCAGTCTGCGTGTTAAATGCCTGGGTGACAGTTGTAGCCATAGCAGCTCGTGTAGTGTGCTTACTAAGTGTTCAGGGTCCGATGTTAAGCCTTTTTGTTTCGGGCCACCATGAGCCAAGTTGTGTTAGACCAGTCAGATCTTCTACTGGTCCCGTATAGTCATGATAGAATACGTTACGTTTTAGTGATTTCATATTTGGCGTCTTTATACTGTATTATTTAAGTCGGTTTAAGAAATTATGAGTACAATTGCATTTATGGCGATGACGCTGTACTAACCTCACTAAAATCAAGGGATTACAATTGCACAAATTAATAATAATGCTTAAAAAAATAAAATTACAAAATTATTAAAATATTTACTTAGCACTGACATTCCAACAATGTTTTATAAAACAGTGGTGAGGCCAGCCATGAGACAGTGGCACTGAAGAGACAACAGGAAGCAGAGCTGGAGGTGGCGGAAATGAAGATGTTGAGGTTCGCTCTCGGAGTAATCAGGTTGGATAAAATTAGAAATGAGCTCATCAGAGGGACAGCCAAGGTTCGATGTTTTGGAGACAAAGTTAGAGAGAGCAGACTTCGATGGTTTGGACACGTCCAGAGGAGAAATAGTGAGTATATTGGTAGAAGGATGATGAGGATGGAGCTGCCAGGCAAGAGAGGTCCCAAACTTTGGACGTTCTCTGTTTTACATGCACTCTTTCTTCCTGTCTGGCCACCATTGCGGCAAACCTTCTACAAGGAGTGTTGCGTGTGTCTACAGTAACATTAGTTGTTGTGGAAAAATGGTCACCGTGAAGCTCCGAGGCAGAGATTTTCCAAATCCAGGCTTGCACAAAGACACTCTCTTCAGCTCAAGTGTAAACACCACACAGACCAAGCATTGAAATCACATCAAAAAGTAAAGGGAAATTCCTATTACATAGCAGTAATATCCAGCACATGCATCAGAAGCACATAAAACAATGAATGTATGTAACCCAGCAGACAGCATTTTTGTTACATAGTGCGTCACAAACACACTCTAATCAGGTTGTGACTGGATACACATGCTTTTTCCTGGGCAATCTTCAGTCCCATGAAAAAAAAAAATTCCCGTGTGAACGGCAATTGAACTTGACCATATGTACAGTATTTGTATTCACCAAACTACTAATAAGCGTGAACTCAGCCTAAGAGTCCGGCGCACAAGCTACTACTGAGGAGTGATTGCTTTTCTTTTTCATTATTTGCTACATAAGGCTGGGCTTCCTTTGGCGCTCAACAGAAGAGTCCTTTGTCTGTTGTTGACCTCACATTCTTGCCGTTTTGAAGGCTGTGTGTCTGTCCATTTCATCGACACCCCGAAGCCATCTTCAGTGACATGGTGATGGGGGTGAACTTGTAGCAGACTGCAGACTTCATTCACGAAGCCTCTTTCACAGGGAAGCATATACCGTACCAGAGGTTGGAATTAAAACCATTCAGTTAATGGCTAAATGAGAAAGGAGATGAAAGATGGAAAGGCAGGGCCATGTTATAAGGGTCATCAAGCTACTCGTGCTCACCACAATTGTAAATTTCTAAACACAGATGTATGGATATGTGGAAGATTTCTCATTAATGCAGTGCCCTTTGTTGCTGCATTATCAGGATTGATAGCCATGATACATCTACTGATGAGAGGCGGATAGTCTGTACAATCACATTACAACGTCGAAAAAAATAATGCATTAGCATATGCTAATTGGACTGGTGACATTCACCACAATGAATGTCAGAAATGTGCATGTAAAAAAAAATTAATAAATCAATGTAGGAAAACTTCCACCAAACTAAGCCAAAGCAACATTAAGTATCATGGTTGTTGAAAACATGGCATGAAAGACCAAGTTCTCTGTTGTGTTTTTAGATGCTGCATCCTCCTGCTAACGTTATTTCTAGGAATGTTTTTTGCTTTTACACTGTACAGAAATCATTAATTACCCCCTTCATGTTCAACATAGACTTAAAAGTTCTTTCCCCACTGCGGGAGCACATACTTCCCAATGTGTGACATTGGAAGTTCTCATAACAAAAACATGATGAAGGGGAAGTAATGGACTGCTGGATGAACAACATTCTAGTCCATGAAAACACAAGACGGCAAGAGAAGTTCCAGCAAAATGACTGCATTGGAGCCATGACCGAAAATCCAGTATTTATCCATCTTTGCCTTTTTTGGTAACTGTGTTCACTTTTCACAAGACATCTCTCAATCAGAACATCAAATGATGTCAGTATTAGAGTTGAACTGATTAGTCTTCGAGTCAACTTTACTACTCCGCATCAACTCCGCATTGAAGTCGACTAACCGCTAATCACCTCGCCTTCCAATCAGCCAGTTTACAGAGATCTTATCACTCACCCGTCCGCTACCGTCACTGGACTGTAACTGCCGAGCAGTGAAATATCTTCATACGTCATAAGTCTTCATACGTTTGTGTGGATGAGAATAAGATAGTTGTGGATGAGAATAGCGGTTAGCCTCACTAGCTTAGACTATTCCGATTGACGCTAGTCTTAAAATATTCATACCAGCGGGACCCGGGGACTAGTGAGGGTAGCGGCGTGAAATGAAGTTCCATTTTCTTCGCCAAAATGTTATGTCAATAATGCACGGGGCATCAACTGTATGATAAAGAGAACTTTATTCGTACCACAACACACACCAACCAAAATCACGACCCTTGTCGCCTTACGACACTATGTCCTAACACTTGTTGCAGTACGGCATACTATGGCAGTACTGTGCTCCAAGCGTTTGGATATATTTGACCAAAAATGAGAGTGGTAGCAGTCACTTCAGGATCAGAAACCTCTATTTGCCAAGTATGTCAAAAACACACAAGGAATTTGTCTCCGGTAGTTGGCACCGCACTAATATGACAGACAACCATTTTGACAAAAAAATACTTTTGAGACAAAAACACACTACGGAGAGTTACTGAGCCTCAAGCAATTTAATGGCAAGAGGGAAGAAGCTGTTGGAATGTCTGCTTGTTATAGTTTGCATTGATTGATAGCGCCTACCTGAGGGAAGAAGCTGGAAGAGGTGGTGACCAGGATGTGGAGGGTCCAAGAAGATTTTGCATGCTCTTGTCTTAGTTCTGGCAGCGTGCAAGTCCTAAAGAGTGGGTACGGGGGTACCGACGATTTTTTCAGTCCTGATTGTCTGTTGCAGTCGGTGGTCCTTTTTTATGGCACCACCAAACCAGGCTTGCTAAATATGTAAGTCTGTCTTCAAAAACAACAAATGTCCTTAATTTTTGCAGGCTGGCTACGATATCCTGACTAAACACACTATGCTATGAAACACAAGACCGGCCGGGTTGTTAAAGAGAAAAACATGCAGGGCTCCCACTAATTACATCTACATTCAGTAGTGGAGAGTTGTATTTTTTCTTTGTTTCTATGCTGCTTTTCTATGCTGGTCCGTCAAAATAGTCTTCACGTGAAACTAGTCCATGGCGTAAGAAAGGTTTACTGTGCTGAAAAAATATCAATGACATCAATTAATCGACTTCATCTCGACTTTCATCATGTTATACATTAAAGATCGTTCATCCCCTAGTCAGTGTAAAAATCTAAAACCCAATTCCAATTAAGTTGGGACGTTGTGTAAAACGCAAATAAAAACAGGAACTTTTCTTTTTTGCAAATATTTATTCATTTTGAATTTTATGCCTGCAACACGTTTCAAGAAAACTGGGACAGGGGCACCACTGTCTTACATCAGAATCAGAAGCAGAATTATCTTTATTTGCCAAGTATGTCCAAAAAACACATTGAATTTGTCTCCGGTAATTGGAGCCGCTCTCGTATGACAACAGACAGTCAATTAACAAAGAAAACTTTTGAGACATAAAGACATTGAGAAAAACAGTCACTGAATAATAAAGGGTTGCTAGTTATCTGGTAATGGCGGTACATTTAAAAAAATGTTTTTTTTTTTTTTTACAATTGTGCAAAAAGATGCAGAGTCCTCTAGCACTTAGAGCAGTTCGAAAGACTAATATTACAATAGTCCGGTGCAATGACCATTGCGCCGAGACTTCAAGCGAGTAGTACGATCGTCTGGGACAATGTTGATTGTGCAAATGTTGCAGATACTCCTCAGTCAGTGTGCAAATGGAGCAGATGCTACTCTGGCATGAGTGGCCAGTATTGGTCAACAACAGATATGCAAATAGTGCTGCGTGGTGAGACTACTACAGTGAGTGCACGAGTAATATATAATTGGCCTGACAGAAATGTGACAACAAACTCAAGACAAAAAGACAAAAAATTGCCAGCATGTTGCAATGGAATTGTAGGTTAGATGTTTAAGAAGTTGATTGCAAGAGGGAAGAAGCTGTTGGAATGTCTGCTAGTTCTAGTTTGCATCGATCGGTAGCGCCTACCTGAGGGTAGGAGCTGGAAGAGCCGGTGACCGGGATGTGGAGGGTCCGAGAGGATTTTGCACGCTCTTGTCTTAGTTCTGGCAGCGTGCAAGTCCTCAAGGGTGGGTAGGGGGGTACCGACAATCCTTTCAGCAGTTTTGATTGTCCGTTGTCGTCGGAGGTTGTCCTTTTTTGTCGCAGCACCAAACCAGACTGTGATGGAAGAACACAGGACTGATTCGATGACCGCTGTGTAGAACTGCCTCAGCAGCTCCCGTGGCAGGCCGTGCTTTCTCAGAAGCCGCAGGAAGTACATCCTCTGCTGGGCCTTTTTGAGGGCGGAGTTGATGTTGATCGCCCACTTCAGGTCCTGAGAGACTGTAATTCCCAGGTCTCGATAGTTGACACAAGGCAGCTGGACAGCTTGAGGGGCAGCTGTGGCGAAGGATGCCTCCTGAAGTCCACGATCATCTCTACAGTCTTGAGCGTGTTCAGCTCCAGGTCGTGTCGGCCGCACCACAGCTCCAGCCGCTCCACTTCCTGTCGATATGCAGACTCGTCACCGTCCTTGATGAGGCCGATGACAGTGGTGTCATCTGCAAACTTCAGGAGTTTGACAGCCGGGTGCGTTGAGGTGCAGTCGTTTGTGTAGAGAGAGAAGAGCAGCGGAGAGAGGACACAACCTTGGGGCACCCCAGTGCTGATGCTGCGTGTGGATGAGGTGGCCTCCCCCAGCCTCACCTGCTGTGTCCTGCCCATCAAGAAGCTGTAAATCCACTGGTAGAAGGCAAGTGAGACAGTGAGCTGGAGAAGCTTGGAGCAAAGGAGTTCAGCGATGATGGTGTTGAACGCTGAGCTGAAGTCCACGAACAGGATCCTCCCGTAGGTCCCTGCACTGTCGAAGTGTTCTAGGATGAAGTGCAGTCCCATGTTGACTGCATCATCCGCAGACCTGTTTGCTCGGTAGGCAAACTGCAGGGGGTCCAGCAGGGGGCCTGTGACACTCTTGAGGTGGTCCAGCATGAGACGTTCAAAGGACTTCATGAATACACATGTCAAGGTGTCAGTCCTGTAGTCATTCAGACCCGAGATTGCAGGTTTCTTGGGGACTGGAATGATGGTGGAGCATTTGAAACAGGATGGTACTTTGCACAGTTCCAGAGATCTATTGAAGATCTGAGTGAAGACTGGAGCGAGCTGGTCCGCGCAGACTTTGAGGCAGGATGTGGACACATTGTCTGTGCCTGCCGCTTTGTTAATCTTTTGTTGTTTGAAGATGGTTAACGCAGAACTGTGATAGTGATCGGTGGTGCGGTTGGGTGGGTGTGGGGTGTGAAAGTATCATTTTCAAATATGCAGTAGAAGGGATTCAAGTCGGCGGCACAGTGGCCGACAGGTTAGAGCATCAGCCTCACAGTTCTGAGGACCGGGGTTCAATCCCCGGCCCCGCCTGTGTGGAGTTTGCATGTTCTCCCCGTGCCTGCGTGAGTTTTCTCTGGGCACTCCTGTTTCCTCCCACATCCCAAAAACATGCATGAATTGGGGACTCTAAACTGCCCGTAGGTGTGAATGTGAGTGCGAATGGTTGTTTGTTTGTTTGTGCCCTGCGATTGGCTGGCAACCAGTTCGGGGTGTACCTCGCCTCCTGCCTGATGATAGCTGGGATAGGCTCCAGCACGATTTAGACTGGTTTAGAGTCGTTAGCACCTTTCCTTTTAACAACACTCTAAGCTACACATGTCAAACTCAAGGCCCGGGGGCCAGATTTGGCATTTTATATGGCCCGCAAAAGCAAATAATCTGTGTCAATTTCCATTCATTCTTGCTCAGATTCTCAATTAGATTCGATAATTAGTATCGCTGAGATATTGCAAACATTTTCTGTTTATAGTAACTAAGTTGAACAAACTTTTACCCTTGACTTCTGATTTCAAAACTAGATATCCATCAATTTGTTATGTGTATGTAATAATACTATGAGGTGACTAAACATTTACATGGTTTCACAGTCAATGGCCCTCTGAGGGAAACCGTGACTACAATGTGCCCCGTGGCAAAAATGAGCTTGACACACCTGCTCTAAACATTTGGGAACTGAGGACACTAATTGTTGAAGCTTTGTGGGTGGAATGCTTTCCCATTCTTGCTTGATGTATAACTTCACTTGGTCAATAGTCCGGGGTCTCCGTTGTTATAATTGGCACTTCATAATGCGCCACACATTTTCAATAGGAGACAGGTCTGGACTGCTGGCACGCCAGTATAGTAGTCACACTCTTTTACTACAAAGCCACTCTGTTCTAACACGTGCAGAAAGTAGTCATGGGCACGGCAGTTATTTTGAGTGTACTGAATTACTAGAATCAGTACGTTAAAAAGATTTGTTCACCAAATCGTTCAGTTCTTTTTCAATGAATCATTCAAGTGCTTCCTCATACAGTTCATGATTCAACCCCGAGGTGTTGTTGTTGTCAAGTATTTTGAACTAGGAAAGAGAGATTAAAAAAAAAAATAATTAAGCTATCACCTACCCATCTCTCTCAGCAAACTCGCACACACCTGGCTTTGGTCGGGACTCGTGAACATCCGTGCGGCAAGCTCAGCTACCGCCCATATCCTTACGCGTCCCCTTACATTCACCCAGGCTCCTGCCAGCCAGGGAGACTTGTCTGCATTCGGTGGACAGCGTCGTTGACACCAGTACCCGTCCATCCTGCTCACCCACCTTACTGTTATTGTCATCTGGTTGGTGTAAAGCATCTTTGAGTGTCTTGAGAAGTGCTATATAAGTTTAATGTATTATTATTATTAAACAAAACGCTTGAATAATCACATTAGAGACATAGAGGGGATATGTATGTGTACATATGCATTTATTATTCATTAAAATTTATTTTAAATGTGTGCTTGTTTTCATGTGCTTGACTGACTCAACATTAGCCGTTAGCTCGGAGAAACGGATGCTAGTGAAAGCTATCCCCATGAGGACAAACGGTTAAAATCACTTATGAGTACGTTCACTGCATAATACGTCGTTCCTTGGGCAAACGAATGACTCATCGTACTAGTTCACAGTGAACTCCGCATGAGTCACTCCTGGCAGGACAGTTCACTGCATACTGTACCAGTACATCTCTCCTTGGCGAATCGCGAACGAGGTTCAACGAACGAATCACTCATGGCTGTCAGTACATTCAGTTGACTTAAGTACATTCAATTCAGTAGTACATTCAGTTCACTTCAGTCCCTCCCCCCGCCTGCGCGGTGCTGCCTTATGCTGGCTGCTAAATTGGTCATTCGCCAGAAATTCAGAATGAGTGACAGTACACTGCAGTTCTTCTTTTGGCGTAGTTGAGCTCAACCCTGGGGGTGAAAAACAACTCCTGAATCACGTTCCCTGTTTATATATAGTATTTATGATATGCAATTAATATAATATTATCTATTCCCTTGTTTGCCTTAATCGAACTCGAACACGCCTGTCTGTCAAGTCAACAAATAAAGTGTATGTGTAAATGTCTGGTTATCAAAGGAGTTTTGTTGCACTGAAATGCAATCAATAAGAAAAGAACACTCCACAAGTTTTTATGTTTATTGAGTTGAGTTTTGCAAATCAGTATTACAGTGATAATACTAAACGATACTTATTGTCGGAGACAGAGAGGATAATATGTGTAAATATGTACATGTTATTTAATTTTTTTTAAATTAATCTATTCAATTAACTCTCCCCCCTTAACTCCCTGCTGCTGCTGCTTCAGCTTGCCTTGCACTGGCGAGTCTAACTCGCATGTCGGTCTCCTGTCCTCTCATTAGTTTATGGGTAGTCTGTTAATATTATGGAGACACCGTCTGACCCACGGCACGTGTGTGTGCTTGTTTTCATGCGCTTGAATGATTCAACATTAGCCGTTAGCTTGAAGAAACGGATGCCAGTGAAAGCTATTACCGTGAGGATGTCAGGACAAACGGTTAAATTCACTCATGAGTACTTTCACTGAGTAGTACGTTGTTCCTTGCGCGAACTAATCACTCATCGTACTAGTTTACAGTCAACGTCCGCATGAATCACGCATAGCAGAACAGTTAACTGCATAAGTACTAGTATGTCGCTCCTTAGTGGATCACGAACGAATCCCTCATGGCTAACAGTTCATTAAGTTTACGTCAGTACATTTAGTTCACTTCAGTTCTGTTCAGTCCCTCCCCGCCTGCACGGTGCTGCCTGACGCTGGCTGCTCGTTGGTCATTGGCCAAGTGACTGACAATGCTGGCGAATCATGAATCAGATGGCAGAAAGTTAAGTGATGTCCCGCCCCCGCCTGCACGCTGGCTGCGCATTGGTCATTCGCCAAAGATTCAGAAGTGACAGAAGTCTGCAGCAGTTTCGTTTCCGCTCCCAGCCGACTCGTCTCAGTCAGGGCAGCGGCCAAGCTCAAAGAACGAATTATTTCAGAAACTGATTTAGTTCAGTACGTTCACTAAAAAGAGTCGTTCTTTTGAACCAGATAATGGCTTTTGAACTTTGCGCTGATAACAATCCAGATGGTCCTTTTATTCCCAGTCATGACATCCTGTTTCCAATTAACCTGTTCACCTGTGGAATGTCCAGTCTTTTGTTGCCCCTGTTCTATCTTTTTGGGAATGTGTTGCAGGCATCAAATAAAAAAATGAGTGAATATTTGCACAAAAAAAAGGTTTATCAGTTTTAACATTAAATATCTTGTCTTTGTAGTGTATTCAATTGAATATGTTAAATGATTTGTAAATCATTGTATTCTGTTTTTATTTACATTTTACACAACATCCCAACTTCACTGGAATTGGGGTTTGTAGTTTGTATTAACACAACAGGCCAAAAACTTTAGTGTCTGGTGTTAAATTTCACAGCACTCAATTCATCAACTTTGACTTGACTTGTGTAATAGTCAACTACAAAAAAAAAAAAAAATTCTGTCAACCCCCAGTCAGTAGATTGCGTGACAGTAGGGATGCACAATATTGGAAACAAAAATGACATTGCCATTTTCTTTAACCGTGCAATAGATTTTGCGATGTTAAAAAAAATACAGGATAACATAAACGTAACATGAAAACCAGCACACAGCTCGATCCACCGCGGCGACGTCATTTAAAACAGTGCCTCGCTCTGTTTTGTTGTGTGTTAGTCCCCAGTTAACACAAACATGGGAAAGTGAACTGTTAATTTAGTATAAGCTCAGCAGTACGTTATTGAGCCAGTAGTTGACTATAGTGAATGTCAACATATATTTGATTGACAGGTGAAGGGCTCGTCTCCAGCGCCTCCAGCGGACCAACCTACAAAGTCTTGCAGCTCGAGGGTGCTTTTAATTTTTCATGATTTCAGGGGCATTAAAAAAATCTATATTTATCTTAATAGGTTTTTGGAAAATATATCATCTTACAAAATGTGTTATCGTGACAGGACCCCATATACAGTTATTTGTATGAAGTCTACTTGGATTTAAATGCACTGAAGTATTGAACAATAGTCCAGCCAGCCATTAAGTTCAAATTGTTCATGCCCACTTGTACTGTAGTCATTTGCACATTCCGAACACTATTCGGTTTTAATCAATTGTTATTTTACACCTATGTTTTAACATGTGAATTAGTATTTCTATAGTTGATTCCGTTATTTTAAGCAAAACACATTATGTACAACTGAAGTTTGTCCCTTCAATAATCCCATGGCTCCCCCCTGCCCCCAAACCTAATCTGTTGCGACATGCATTCGTTCATCACATTGTGAAGAGATGTACAAGATGTACATTGTGAAGAGATTAAATACAAGCGTGTAATTGTTTCCCTTGTCCTCATTGATAGTTCTCATACAAAAAAAAAAAGTATATTACTGGGTTGCTCCGTGTGTGTTGTTTGATGGGTTATAATTTACCGTACCATCTGTGCTAATCTTATTAGCATGTCCTGCAAGGTCCCTCTGCTGGTCATTTATTAATATTACAGTTGATTGACTGCATAATACACCAACATTGCACAGCACCCTGCAAACTGACTATTGCGCATACGTATATTGCAATGACAATGCTTAAACGATATATTGTGCAGCCCTATTGAACCATGTCAATTGAGTTCAGCACAACAGGGCAGGAGTGTCTGGTGTTAAACTTCACAGCCTGTTGCAGAATTCCATTACACCTAGGTTTTCTTGCCCCTTGTATTCTACCTCTGAAGGCAGAAAATTGCAGCGTCAACTTCATCCTGAAAATAGTACCGGAATTGTAAAATTGGAAAACAACCTCCTATTCAGAGGTTATAAATTCATATCTTGTAATTTAGAACAAGGTGAGAGAGGAGTTTTGGGTGTTAAACCACCACTGCTCCGGCATTGCTTCCAGCCTCTTTTACAGCTCTGTAGCACAGCAGAAGGCAGAAAATTGGCTAATTGACTAAATACCTAAGTGAAATGGCAACTGTTTGCATGGCTATTACTCCCACAAGCGAATCTTTGGCCAGTGCTTAAGATGTTTTTTTTTATGATAAGACGCTTTACTTTGCTGTTGAGTATTCCGCAGCGCCACTGGCAGACCTCCCGGGGAAGGTGAAGAGATGCTTGTCTGGTAATTGGGAGTGATACTTAATTTACTAATGGGATGTCTGAAGAGGTCAAGTGGCCTTGTGTTCCCCAGAGTGAATTGTTAAGTATTACACAGAATCCCTTCGCTGCCATTTTAATGCAGACTTTTTATTCTGATTTATCCCCTTGGTGCAAACAAATCACCGTGTGTGATATTCCTTTGGAAGGCCCTTGTTGCGTGGAGTATTATTGCCATGTCTGGATACTTTAGAGAATCAGGTCTTTGTTAAATTATCTTTTGCGGTACATAAATTGAGCCAATTATGCTCTTTGTCATTTTCAGAAAAGGACACTTTGATTTGAATGTGCAATGTCATGGAAGAAATGACAAGATTACTAGTCTGGATATGTTAGACAGCTTGCCATATCATGCTGCCTCTATAAACAGAGCACACACAATAGAAATAGAGCGGTCGTTATTTGCTATGTGCATTTAAGACAATAACAGCTCCCAGCAGATTTCGGATAATGGATGGATGGACGGAGATCATTTTGTTAATGTTTCATTTTCTCCCATGTAACACTTGAATGATTACATTTATTTTCTCTCTCTTGCTTTTTTTCTGCTGAAATGTTCCCACCTTGTGTCATTATGTTTAACATTATGAAAACAGAGTAAGACATAATTTTTGGTCTAGTTCATCCGTGGTGCTTGTCACATCATAGGTTCAGAAAAGATACACATTGTGTGAAGCTACAGCTATGCTAGCACTTGTATAAGCCATTGGACTTGTAGTTTAACATGTACACGATGGCAGTGCAATTGTTCAAAACTAAATGGAACTTTGCCCTATGGTCTTCACTGGCTAATGTTAGCTAGTTGCCATAATGATCCTTCATAAAAGTATTGTTCCCTTGCCAAAATGTGTTCAATATCCACATTAATATTATTTTAATAATATACAGTACATACTTTTGGGGCAAATTTTGAACATAGCTTTATGGCGTATTTGATGATATTCCTTTTGGGAGTACGTGTGATTTTTGTGGCAGTCCTAGTCTGGAGTATTTCAGTTTGGAAACAGTAAAGGTGTACCTTTTAAACAAGTTTTTATTTTTCTTCTGGAGCATTTGCCTGAAGGCGTCTATGTTCGTCTGACCTTGCAGTAGAAGATTCCTCCTGAGACCACCTGAGACAATGTGGCTCAGTTTGCTTGAAGGGAATAATATGTGCAGGGATTTGTTTTTCTTCTCTCCGGGCCATATTGTGGATATGGAAGGGAAGGTGGGGGTGGCATTTTTTTTGTATTGACAGAGAGTTTTGGTTTTTTTTTTTGTTGCAATGCTTCCCTCGCCGTCTGTAAAGCTCATCAGCAGCTAGATCTGCAGGGCTCACGCTGCACACAAAAGTCCTCCGTATATACCACACACAAAAAACAGCAGCCATGCAAGGCTGATGGTTTCAAGCACTTATCTTGATGTATGGCTTCCCTTCATGTCCTGATGGAAGAAGGAAATGTAATGGCCACCACTAATGAAATTATTATGCCTTAAAGGACCTTTGGACCCATAATGCCAGCGACATATGCTGAATTGCATCAAGCAGAGACTGGTTATCCCCCCCCCAAACAAAAGAAGCAGACCCAAAAGCCAAATTGGGTTTGTTGTGACATTTTGATCTGTTACGCATCATTGGAAGAAAACAAGATAACACTATTATTGACCTTGTATGGCCAAAAGACAAATGTTCTGCTTAATTAGTTTGAATCTCACTAAAGGAGAAACATTTATGAGATCAAATGGTTCCTCAAACTGCTCCATCAAAAAAAAGGTCCCATCGAGATCAATTAAATTTGGAATAATATACTCGAGAGTCCAAACTGTCGGCATCACAAAAACTTGGACTATACAGGCAATGATTTAAGTAACATTTTAACATTCCTAACCCCTCATATAAGTGTAAGCTAAACTGGTTTACAAACAACAAAACACATTGTTATTATTAATGAGGGGTAATAAACATTAACTGTCACAAACATATAAAAGGAAATAAACACGAATGTAATGTAAACATGAAACCACAACGCACAAAAACAACACAACAGTGTCTAGCAGCTTCTGTAGCAGTCTAAATCTTAACCCGCAGCCATCTTGTCCTTCTTTCACAAAATGTTGGCTCAGTTTGAGCATAGGCCAACAGGAATGGGAACAAAATCAGTAAGTACATCCATCCATCCATCCATCCATTTTCTGTACCGCTTATCCTCACTAGGGTTGCGGGCGAGCTGGCGCCTATCTCAGATGAGTCTGGGCAAGAGGCGGGGTACACCCTGAACTGGTCACCAACCAATCGTAGGGCACACATCGACAAGCAACCATTTGCCCTTACATTCATACCTATGGACAATTTAGAGTCTTCTTGGAGGTGTCACCAAAACAAAAAAATATTAGCATCAGTGTCGTTGTTATGTTTGACAGGTTTCTTTCCACAAAAAGCTAATTTTCCTCCTTTTTTGTCCAGAAACCGGTTGTACTGCTAATTACTAAAGAATGGAAAAAGCTAGAAACACATTTTCATTGGGTTAGTAGGTTTGGTGTTTATATTGTCACAGAACACGATATTCAGTGGGTCATGAAAGATTAGTCAATATTCCATGGGGGTTCATTTTCAATCTTACACCGGCAATCATCTCAGACTGTCATGATACGAAAACAGTGCTTGAGTTCTTTTACTTCACAGTGACTTCTGATGTATAGTCGTCTTCCTATCTCACATTGTTCTCCCACCGCAGTCTTTCATTCAGAAAAGTGTCACAAAAACAGAAACCAAAAGCTAAACACACAAGTAGAGTTTATTCATTTTGATGTTGTCTAAAATGAGGTCGAGTGAGGTGATATGCGAATGTCGCACATTACAATAGACATTTTACTCAACAAGTCGAACTAGTCAAAGGAAATAAGGTTAGTGGTTTGATCAAAGAGGTAAGCCTACACTTCACTGCCAGATGTGTAATGTTGAAAACATACAGCTTGTATTCTGAAAGCATGTACATAATCATTTGTTTGCATTTTCTGCATTCCACATATCCCCTCTAAGAGCGCGAATCAGGACGTACTTTGAAAGCGTCATGTACTCAACTAGACTGCCGGTCTTATTGGCATGGTAAGCACGACCCACTTTGGTCCTCAGCGAGAGTGGGTCAGGTGGTCTGCTGTTGCCTTGTGAGTGTGTAACGCAACATGCAGCACATCAAGGTGCCCTAATGTGAAAGTGTCGGCCTCCGAACAACAATCAGCTGCACAAAACCATCTGCTGAGCAAATGGAAATGCCTGTTAATAATTTGTGCTGTTTACAGACTAACAAGGTATAAAGCACAGTCAACGCAGTGCATGGAAATCGGGTGTTAATAAAGCGAGTGATATATAGTGAAGGGAGTGGATATAAATAGTCTAAAAATCCCTGTTTAAATGCCAGATTGTTTTATTTTTAAAAAGAAATCAGACTAAGATAAATAATTGTTATAACTACCATTAATGTGACCTATGACTTGTACAACTCAATTGAAAAATGTAAAAATAAACAACTGAGAATAATATTTTTGTACAAGTGCACACATCCTCTTGATGATGTGGCTCTGTGATTAACCCCATCCATCCATCCATTTTCTTTACCGCTTATCCTCACTAGGGTCGCGGGCTGCTGGAGCCTATCCCAGCTATCTTCGGGGGGGAGGCAGGGTACACCCTGAACCGCTCGCCAGCCAATCGCAGGGCACATAGTGACAAACAACCATTCCCACTCACATTCACACCTACAGGCAATTTAAAGTCTTCAATCAACCTACCACGCATGTTTTTGGGACGTGGGAGTAAACCGGAGGGCCCGGAGAAAACCCACCCAGGCACAGGGAGAACATGCAAACTCCACACAGGCGGGTCCGGGATTTGAACCCCGGTCATCAGAACTGTGAGGCAGATGTGCTAACCAGTCTTGACCCGTACCGGAGTGATTAACCCCATTTTATAATATAATATATAACCCCACATTATCTATTTTTTACACTATTTTTTTTCTCTTGGAGTACCATTCACAAAGTACATACACAAAGTCATTCAAAGTACCATACACATTAATGGTTCAAAAAGTATTGAAGTGATTTTTCTTGATCTCATTTTTTTCATACCACAAAAACCTGGCATTTGAATATGGGTGTGTAGACTTTTTATAGCATACCGATTAATGAGGCTTTTTTAAAGATGTTACTGTGCCTTGCTCAAAATCTAATGAGGCTCTTAAGAGCAGTAACGGGATGTATGGTTGTTTACTTATAGAGACAAGTGATAGCCTCTGGGCTCATCGGTAGACCTCATTTACATTCAGCAGCAGTTTGGTCACCTGCAAAATATAGTCAAAGCGATAATGGAACATATAGGCGACCAATCAAGTCTCTCGGAGAGGGACTTTAATCTGTTGCCGGCAGCTTGGCTCATGTTGGAGAATAATATGATTCATCGCATTGTTTCTCTGTCGCAAGGATGCCTTTTGTCTGCTGCGTATTGACTTTTCTCTCAGCTCGTCTTACTGGCGGCTGCAGTTAGAGTTTATCCTTTTTGGTTTGTTTACCACCCAATTTGGTAGATGTCTCGGCGAGAATATGAGCCTAAAGAAAATGGGATGTAAAACTAATCTGTTTGTTTACGGAGGCCACATAAGGTGGCACAATCAACCAAACGTTCCAAGTTGTCAATTAAAAAATGACTTACAATTGAACTTTTAATGTTGAATAATGTCATAAGCAACCTCACTAAGGGCTGTAAAAGAAGAACATGAAATGAGAACAATAAACACAAGTTATAACTTGTATTCAAAGCAGATTCAGGAATTTGTGGATATTTTTTCGGAGTTTTTTTTCCTCCTACAATTTCGCCCCAAATTTGTTTCATTTTTTTTCCAATTATTCTTATTTTTCGGGGAACCAAACCCAAAATCGCGACAGAACAACTCGTGTCTGCTTCACCATGACAACGCGCCTGCTCACAATGCCCTAAGTATCCAACAGTTCCTGGCCGAGGAAACCATCGCCGTACTGGAACAACCGACCTGGCACCGTGTGATATTTTTTTGTCTTCTTTTCCAACCTCACGGGGGTAATCAAGGGGACCCATTTTGAAGACGTAGTTGACATCAAGAGGGCGGTGACAACAGCACTGCTAAGGAGTGCATTAAAGAAGGTTGGGAAAGTACGTTTGACTCCAGAAGGATTATTTCAAAAGGGAAAACTTGTATCTTTTGTGACACCAGTCCTGGAACTTTTCTAACACACTTTGTATTTGGAGCTGAATTAAATACCCTAATTCTAGTTCAACAGAATGGACCGTAGTTCAGTCTTACTGTCAGTTACAACAGTTTAAATGGACAAGTTTGCATAATATTTCTACATTTTACTACACATCTCGATGAGAAGGTTCCTCTGAGACAAATAGGGCAGACTGATTAATGACGAAATCCAATTCAGGCTTGAAGATTAATCTATTTCATTGATTAGCTGTTTTAGGCTTTCTTCCGCTTTGTGTCATTATGGCGCAAGTGGAGCCTTTTCGGTGATGAACAAAAGTGATTAGGAGTGATGATCAATATACAGTCAGCCCTGCTCCACTTGAGCCATTGGCCTTCTGAGCTAATGTGATACCTCTTAAAGAGACTCATTTTACTGCAATTTAAAACCCTACTTGAGTTGATTATGCCTCCCTGTGATTTCAGGCTGTACTTTTAATTACCCTGACTAAACGATGTACTTTGTAAACAAGTCCAGCGTTGCCTTCCTTTCACTGCTTCCTTTCATTACCTCTTTTCTCCACTGCTGGTTCGAGACTTATTGCAAGTGAAATCTTATAGATCCACTCAAATCCCTGCAATATGTGGAAGGAACGACAAGCAGAGCTGCCAAGTGATGTTTTCAGTTCTATTGCCTTTCCTCATACAAAACCAAGGTTTCTGTGTGGAATGCTGAAATGTAGCGCATGGATTTTATCAGCATCTCTGAGTTAAAAATGGTCAGAAATGTTTTTTAAACATACAGCTACTGCAGCAAACACAGCTACTCTTCAACTTGAGTAACCAAATGTGACTCCAAGAATTGTTTCATAAACTGCAGGAAGAATTAATGTGCAAAAACAGCAAGGCAACAATAAAGCTTGTAGGATCCTGCAAGGGGAATTGAATTGCTTTCAGCAGGTGGATAAATTACATAAATTGTGTACAGCTTCTTTTATTGGAGGGTTATAAACCTCACATTGTCGCCGACTGCCCACAAGCCTCGCACATTATTTTTAATAGGTGTATTTTAATCGCTCCTTTTAGATAATGAACTGAGAGATTATAGAGCATTGGTGGGGAACCGTTTTCCTATCAGGGGCCGTTTAAATTTTTATAAAGCCCTCTGAGAGCCATACTAACATTTATGAAAAAATATGATGCAATGATATATTATGAACATTTGTGGGTTAAATGGTTTTGGGGTTATATAAATGTTCCTCTAAGGTGTCTTGAAATTATTTCGTTTCTTTGTCTCTATCTGGGTCAAATAAGTCACCACTTGCAAGGTTTTCCCATACTCAAACTTTTTTAGGCGTGTTCGTCCAGGTGAAAGTGCATGTCTAATACAGTAGTTCCTCATTTATCACAGGGGTTAAATATAATTTGGTTTTATTTTGTCCATCCTCACATTCTACACTGTAGTACGTGACTTTGAATGTGTGTAGCTTTAAAAGGCGGGGCCTAACCTGTTGCATGACGTCAGAGTCAGAGAATGAGAGTGTGGAGTTAGCTGTGTTGGCTCAGGATAGCACTGGCTGTTAAATGGCTAGCTGTTAGCCAGTCTGTGTGTTAAGTTACTTGGGGTAAGTTGTGTCCATCGGCAACTTGATTGAATGTGCTTATGTGTTTGTTTTCTTAGCTTTTGTTCAATAAAGAAATTGAAAGAGCGCCGGCAGCGGTGTCTATCCTTGACCACCTGTGGAGGGATTACAATATGTTGTAACTAGCGGTTGAAGGGGCTATATATTTTCTGCTCGAGCACATGTCATTATGTCGCTGGGCAAGAGGGCTGGGCATTAGAAAGATAATTAGAAATGATAAGAAACTCATGATTCGATTTGATTTCAATTCTTTTGGTTGCAATTTGATTCAATTCATTATTTATTTAAATGTTCCGATATTGATTCAGTAACAAGTAGAAATGCACAAATAATTCATATTTTTTTACAATTTTAAAATATTTATTTTTGATGCTATGTAAACATATTTCGTACGTCACATCACATTTTTTAAAGTGCATTTAAACTGAAATGGTGGGGCAGGGGGGCTGAAGTTTGACTTATTGAATAACAAATTAAAACATTGCAGTAAAAAAATACTTAAAAAAATAAGATAATAAATCGCTTACTTAAATACAAATAAATTAATATAAAATGTAAAATCAAACACTTACAGGGCTCTACACTAACCTTTCCATTGGTAGCAGTGGACCATGCATGATGTAGCCTTACATATAATTCGCATACCATAGCTTCATATGAAATAGAAAGATTGAGAGTGATTCAAGTTATATCTGCAAAATATTTTACCAGGAATTTGAAGTTTGTGTGCAACAAACAGTGGCTGACTAAACAGAAACATCCATCCATCCATCCATTTTCTGAGCCGCTTCTCCTCACTAGGGTCGCGGGCGTGCTGGAGCCTATCCCAGGTGTCATCGGGCAGGAGGCGGGGTACACCCTGAACTGGTCGCCAGCCAATCGCAGGGCACATACAAACAAACAACCATTCGCACTCACAGTCTCACCTATGGGCAATTTAGAGTTGTCAATTAACCTACCATGCATGTTTTTGGGATGTGGGAGGAAATCGGACTGCCCGGAGAAAACCAACGCAAGCACGGGGAGAACATGCAAACTCCACACAGGCGGGGCTGGGGATTGAACCCCGGTCCTCAGACCTGTGAGGCAGACGCTCTAACCAGTCGACCACTGTGCCGCCTAAACAGAAACATGTTCAAATAAAAGTAAAGCATAACTTGCATGCATGTTTACATTTTTATTTATTTATTTATTTTTTACTCATAAATGCTGTACTTAAATTAACATACCAGCAGCATAACTAAATTAATATCAGCATACATGGGGGATTGGAAAACAATGAGTGTGATATGAATAGAAAATGCTTAATCGTTAACAAACAAGTTCAACTTGATTTTCTGATAACAATATAGCTGCTTTCAAAACATGCAATACATAGGATTACAACAAAATACTTCAGTTAGAACCTTTTCAAAATTATTCTTACGAAGAGCTGTATTTGGAGTCCAATCAGAATCAGAATCATCTTTATTTGCCAGGTATGTCCAAAACACACAAGGAATTTGTCTCCGGTAGTTGGAGCCGCTCTAGTACAACAGACAGTCAATTTACAGAACACTTTGGAGACAGAGACATTGACAAAAAACAATTGTGCAAAAAGATGCAGAGTCCTCTAGCACTTAGAGCAGTTCGAATGACTAATATTGCAATAGACCGGTGCAATGACCATTGTGCAAGGGGCGCTGAGACTTCAAGGAGTGTATGCGGTTTAAAGTGGCGAGTAGTGCGATAATCTGGGACAATGTTGGTTGTGCAAATGTTACAGATACTCCTCAATCAGTGTGCAAATGGAGCAGATGCTACTCTGGCATGAGTGGCCAGTATATGCAAATAGTGCACCATGGCGAGACAACTACAGTGAGTGCACGAGTAATACATAATTGGCCCCACAGAAATGTGACAACGAACTCAAGTCAAAAAAATTGCCAGCTTGTTGTAATGGAATTATAGGTTAGGTGTTTAAGAAGTTGATCGCAAGAGGGAAGAAGCTGTTGGAATGTCTACTAGTTCTAGTTTGCATTGATCGGTAGCGCCTACCTGCGGGAAGGAGCTGGAAGAGCTGGTGACCTGGGTGCGGAGGGTCCAAGAGGATTTTGCACGCACTTGTCTTAGTTCTGGCAGCGTGCAAGTCCTCAATGGTGGGTAGGGGGGTACCGACAATCCTTTCAGCAGTTTTGATTGTCCGTTGCAGTCGGAGTTTGTCCTTTTTTGTAGCCGCACCAAACCAGACTGTGATGGAAGAACACAGGACTGATTCGACTACTGCTGTGTAGAACTGTCTCAGCAGCTCCGGTGGCAGGCCAATGAAGTGGATTGGGACGCTGACGCTGTATGCTAGTCTTATAACTGAACAGTTGCATCATATATATCTTGATTTGTTTCACAAAGATCATTCACACAACTTAAAAACTTTCTAATTGTGGACAAAGGAGTTAATAGAGTTAAGGTACTAAAATTTGCATGGGGGCACCATGGTCTGGTGCGGCAGCGTTGGTTCGCTTCCCGCAATAGTCTTTTCGCGGCGCGGCGTAAACTCAGAAGATCCTGACTACTGTACGTAGGCTTTGCCCAACATAGAGTGGCGTTTCCAAGCAAAAATACACATAAATACAACAGGAGGATCGATAGTGTCTGAAATGTCGATGCATCTGATACCTCTGATACATGCCTCTGATAAGATCGACTCTCGAAATTAAATGTCGATACATTTGATACTTCAGTCATTTGAGGGACTGTATTTGCAGTATTGTTTCAAAAAGAAAATTGGTGGTATCAATCATGAGCAGACGCACAGAAGGAGCACATAGCGGCACAATCTCCGCACAGCATAAGCCATACAGCCCGAATCACACGCAAAGCGCCCCTCACTGGCCAGGAAATGAATCGCAATGCCTTAATGCATCAATATTTTTACGCAGCTCTACACTTAACCCACATTGCCCATGAATAAATGTGGTTAGATGATTGGTGATGATTGGAGGAGCAATAGGCTCAGAATGGCAGCCAAGCTTCTGCCAGACTGCCCCAGTACCTTACCACCACTAGGGTGTGACTGTGGACTGAATGAATAATGCGTGCAAATAACTGTAAATCATCTTTGGGTCCTTTGAAAAGCGCTATATGAGTTCAATGCATTATTATTATATTAAATTAGCTAACAATATTTCCTTTACTGTGGACTTCATTTTATTTATTTAGCCTTTATTTAACCAGATAAAACCTGTTGAGATCAATATCTCTTGCACAAGGGTGACATGGCCAAGAGGTCAGCAGCACATAAAAGTTACAAGGAAGTGATAGACAGTGACAATTAAGGTGCAATTATGTGTTTCAGATAACATAACAACCAACAACAATTTAACATTTAAAATATAGGCAACTGAGTTGCACCTTGCATTTCTGTAAACACATTTCACTTCATCTTCTTTTTCAAAGTGTCAAATGATCCCAAACTTTGGACATTCTGTCTTTTACACACTCTTTCCTCCTGGGTCGTGCTTCTTGTGAACTGCGATTTGGCGAGGGACAACTGTAGGGCTAAAAATTGATTCTGTAGAGTCCGTACAGAATTTTTGGAAACCTGACCCCCTGAGGCCAGTTTCATTTCTTTAATGAGTAAACCCACAAAACTCTCAAGAACCCATGCCCAAAAACACACATGAAGTCTGCTATTTTGGTTGAAACCAGCCATTTCAGGGCCATTATTACCATTATAAGGGTTCCCTCAAAGACAAACTTGTCCTGGAAAACTTATACTAGACAGACACTAAATTAAGATGCATTCAAGTTTTGCTCATCGTGTGGGCAACAAAGTATGATGACCCGACATAATAATTCAACCCCACAAGGTCAGCGCTTGACCCCAATGTCTGGTGTCCAACTCTGAAGGATTCACACATAGGGGCTCTGCTGGCAGAAATATGCAATAACCCTGCTTCTTTTGCTTCGATTTCTGTAGGTCGTAGGATCCCTATCGCTGTTTTAGAGGATCAAACTGGGGTCCTCGTCAGAGCGTGTTGCTATTTATTATGTACTGTATGTACTTATTTCTAAACCAGATAATTGAGTGTGATGGTTACTTGCACTAGAAGTAAATTTTACTGGAGTCAAAAAGGTTTCCCATGTTTGAGTCACCTGTCTCAAACCATGTGTGTTTTTTGGTATCTCGTAAATACTGTACATTGCACATAATCTGAGCATGTTACCACTCTAAATATGAGTTTTATCAGCGCTGCTGTGGAAATCAGTATGTCCGTACCCGGTTGTTGCTTTTGAATAGCTGGAAATTATTTGCTATTCTACTGTTTTTTGCACTGTTAAACATATGAGTCTATTTTGTGTGTCTATGGCATGTGTGTCCATTTGCTCCTTCTTGTGACCGGGGTTGGGGTCAGTACTTCCAGAAAAGCGGATATAAAGTAAAGCCTAGAAACATTGGCTTATATCAGGAATGTTTAATGGATAAGGAGGATGCAGAGTTAATGGCTGTGCTTGGTTAATGGCCTTCTGTTGCCTTTAATAGCACATCGTTAATGGGAGGTGTGCTCGGGTGTTTGAGTCATGACAGTGAACTCTCCAATCGTGTAGATTAAACCCCCACGTGCACGGACTGGACCCCTCAAATACATAATTCACGACATAATGGACGTGATTTCTGAGTGCACTCACCGCCAGACCACTCCAACCGGCTGGTGTCTTTAAGAGCAGTTCATCTGCAGACGCAATTTATGACATTTTTTAAAGAGGATGCTTGTGTGGTCGAGTATGCAGAGGAAATCATTTCAAAGACTAATGATCGTGCTTGCAAGATCAATTTTTCTACCTTATAGCACATCATTAAAATAGTCATAATCAGCCTCTTTTTTTGTGGTTAATATGCGTTTTATCTTTCTCATCAGAACAATGCAAGAAAATGCAAGTGGGAACATGTGAGAGCCTGCAAGCAAAACCTTTTTCGGAACAATTTCAATTAAGTCCAGATCGACTGCTTTGTGCTGCGAGCGACTTCAGAGTGAGACAGTAATGAATTAAGAAAAACACTCAGCCTTATATCAACCTGACTCTGATCAAAAGGGATATGTGTGAGCAAATGTGTTGCCATTCTTTGTGTTTTCTAAATCGAGTATCTTCCTCTTCTATGCGGCATCAAAGCGTCAATGTGAGCAACAAGACGGACATTCCGATTGTTCCTTGCACTCCAGTAGATGAATGGAACCAATGCTGACAACAAGACACATGGTTTATTATTTGGTGCTATGTTGTACAAAAGTTCCCCTGAGCAGAATCTACCAGGCATCATGCTGAGTGAAAAATGTCAGAACCTTTAGAAACATGTGCATAGAAAGCCTCCAGGATTGTTTACCAGATCGTTCCTCATTATATAAACCAACACAGCGCACCAGTAAGCTGTGACTGTGACCGTGTTAGTGATGGACCACAATGCAATGCGCTCACTAGGTGTTTGGAGAAAATTACTCCCTTCTTCCTCTGGGCTTATTGTTGTTTCCCCACTCAACCAACCAGAGTAACGCACAGCTGATGCAAAGCACTCGCACCTGCTTCTCTAGGGATTGTCCAACAGCCATACTGGGAAATATAGGAGATCGCCAAAGTAGAACCAAACAAGATGACATGTAATTCCCAGATGAAGTCATGCTCTCATATTTCAAAACAAGGGCTATTGCTTAATGTGGACTTCTCTAATATAAACAGTCAGTGAAGAGTAGAGACATTACAGTATGTATGCTCATATAACATGAAATCTTGTAATCTCATATTGATTTAGAAACTTTGCACCAGAAACATAAATGTTTATTTTCACTGTCATCACATTGTGCATCTAATCAGAGCCAGCTTGCCAATGACACAATATAGGCAAATGCTAAAGGTACCGTTGCCTCCTGAGTCTGCGAATTTTGGGGGGAAAAATATATTCAATATACTATAATTTAGAGCTGGGTGATTAGTCAAAATGTTATTGTAATTTCGATTTTTGGCTTCCAACGATCATAAAATCGTCATTGGAGAAAAACGATCCGGGGACTGTAAGAATAGCAATCGATGGGCAACACACACATCTCGTCTTCGGCCAATCAGCGCCTTCGTTTTTGAGCATGTTACATAGGGACTTTTCGGAAAGTCAACTCTTCTAACCAGCTACTGGCTGAAGAAGAGATCTGTGTATCGTTGATCGATTGCTATTCCTATAGTCCCTGGATGTCTGTCACAGCTAATTTTAATTTTAATTTGTCAAACTGTATCTGAAATTGCAGATTAAATCTTACGTTCACTTTCAAGTTTATTGGACTTCAGTTCCAAACCAATGATTTCAATTTTAAATTATACTATTCAGATTCAGTTTTCAAAGGCAATGTTTCAAATTAGGCAATACAAATTATTTTTTTTTTGTTTGCTGCCTCGACTGAGTCAAATTTCAGGAATTAAACTTTCAGGAAATGGCTATTCACGAAACAAGTGCATTCTAACACCACAAGGGCAAATTAATCCTTTGTTCTGCCTTCGGCCCTGCTGTCTTGTCGGGAAGTAGAAACCTGATGCTGCGACGGCAGGCCTACACAGGCACTGAAACTGAGAAAATGAAGCCAGCGTTTGGAGACAAAGCAACAATGGAACCCGGACAAAGTGGGATTGTAGGCGAAGCATTAGCAAGATTTCCACCTACTACTGTCCGTGGGTGTCTTGTGACCACACATGATGCTGCAAATGAGAATTGTTTTCTTTGCCCGAGGGGGTGGGAGCAATCTATGTCTCCCCAGAAAACCTCTATTTCATGCTGGCCATTTAATCATAGCCAGGCCTATTCAGTGCTCAATTAAAATGAAGCACAGAGAAGCATGAAAAGCTTGTAAATTGGATTTTGGATTTTTTTTTTTTCCATTGCACTGACATATTACTGGAAATCTGGCCAACGTAGCTCATGTTGTCATTTCTTTAGACAGCAAACTACTTGAAGTCAGTGTTTCTGCTGGTTGCTGCACTGAGCATACCATATGAGCATACCATGCTCATATCTCAAAACACCATCTCAACTCATTTTTGCTCATTTAAATGAATGGCAATACCTTTAATCCCTTCCATCCTCCCCCCCAAAAAAGTTTGTAATTAAATGAATACAAATTTTAAAAACAAAGAAAAATAGCACTATGTATCATAGATAATTTTACACTTGAGCCCTGGGATGCGCATGTCATGGAAAGAATGAGTCCCAGCCCTGGAACAATGAGTCCCTGCAATTTATGATCAAGGAATACAGCTACAGTAATCCTCCGCTATATCTATCATATTCACTCTCTTATACTGTTTGTACAATAGTTTTCTTATACATTGCTCTTGCTCTCTCTCTCTCAATATATGTGTTTAGGCCTGCCATGTTAACTTTTTTTTTTTTTTTTAGAATAATATCCATTCATCCATCCATTTTCCGTACCGCTTATCCACACTAAGGTCATGGGCATGCTAGCGCCTATCCCAGCTAACTCTGTGCAAGAGGCGGGGTACACCCTGAACTGGGCCAATCACAAGGCACATGTAAACAAACATGTTCACACTCACATTCACACCTATGGGCAGCTTATAGTCTTCAATTAACCTATCATGCATGTTTTTGGGATGTGGGAGGAAACCGGAGTACCCTGAGAAAACCCACATAGACACTGGGAGAACATGCAAACTCCACACAGGGCAGGCCAAATTTGAACCCGGGTCCTCAGAACTGTGAGATAAACAATAGTATTGTTGATGTTTTTTTTTTTTTTTTTAAATGCCACTGATATAATGATATTAGAGCATAATAAAGAATTGTACACATCTGACAAATTCTGCCCTGGTATTCAAACATGAGCACAACTGTGAAAGGGTCTCTCATTTACTGAATAAAAGTAGGGCTGCATTTCACAATAAGAGCAAGTACATGAAAAGAGAAAGTTATGTGTTCAAATAAACTGCTTAAGAATTTATTTTTAAAAAAGTTAGAATTTTCTCTTCCGATTGGCATCTTGACACAACAGTGAAGTCTCAAACAATTTTTCATATTTTAACTTAACCATTTTAGAATTTATGACACGATTAGGTTATTTGAAGGCGAGGAAGGCAAGGAAAAACGTGCAGGGTAGCAGGGAGGCAAGGCAGGAGTCTCCAAAAATTATATTTGATTTCCAAAAAAAAGGTGTAAATAAGGAACATGGATAAAGCAAATGAAACAAAGTCCCACAACAGGTAACCAAAGTAACAAAGAAACACTTGAATAAACCAAAAATGGAAACAAAACATGACTGGTCACTAAGACGTGGCACAGACAGAGACAATGACACCTGACAATGACATACGACAATGACATACGACAATGACATACGACAATGACATACGACAATGACATACTACAATGACATACTGCAATGACAATGCAACAACAAGAAGTGAAAGAAACCAGGGAACTAAATACAAACAGATTGACGAGACAATGAGGAACACCTGGACAAGACACGAGTGGCTGGAGAGAGCTGATTGGTCGACTCAAGGTAGAAGGTTGACGACAACAGGTGGACACAATAACTAAATGAGCACACGACAAACATGGAACACAGAAAAACATGGAACAAAACTAAACACAACCCAAACCAAAACACAGACCATGACAGTTTATGTTTATTCAAAACCTTTGTTTTGGTTCATAATGGCGTTTATTTTAATAAGTGCTCCCAGTCGGAACAGAAGTACAGTACAAACAAAAATGACACTGATTGTGACATTTTAAGCGCTGTTTGTTCCAAATGTTCTCTTGCTTTATCGATCATTTTCTGATCTTTCTCAGTCTTTTACTCAACTTCTTTTTTTGACTATGGTGTTGGGTCTGTATGAGATTTCTTGTTTTAAACAATATCGGCAGTATCGAGAGAGCTTACTAGCTCCTTAGCTCACTAGCTAGTTAGCTCCCAGGTTAGCGAAGGTAATAAAATATTAACTTTCCCTAAAGTTTCCCAGTTGTGTGCAAAGCCGTTCCGCCAGCGGGTCGCTGCGTCATGAGCGGCGCGCCGGGTGTTACCACAACAATTAAAATTTATCGAGGCCCAAAAAAAAGTCTCTGTTGTACAACCCCAATTCCAATGAAGTTGGGACGTTATGTTGAACATAAATAAAAACAGAATACAATGATTTGCAAATCATGTTCAACCTATATTTAATTGAATACACTACAAAGACAAGATATTTAATGTTCAAACTGATAAACTTTATTGTTTTTAGCAAATAATCATTAACTTAGAATTTTATGGGTGCAACACGTTCCAAAAAAGAGAGAAAACCTGTATGTAACTTTCAGCATTAATGGTGCCTTCACAGATGTGTAAATTACCCATGCCATTGGCACTAACACATCCCCATACCATCACAGATGCTGGCTTTTGAACTTTGCGTCCATAACAGTCCGGATGGTTCTTTGCCTCTTTGGCCCGGAGGACACGACGTCCACAATTTCCCAAAACAATTTGAAATGTGGACTCGTCGGACCACAGAAACACTTATCCACTTTTCATCAGTCCATCTAAGATGAGCTCGGGCCCAGAGAAGCCGGCGGCGTTTCTGGGTGTTGTTGATAAATGGCTTTCGCTTTGCATAGTAGAGTTTCAAATTGCACTTACGGATGTAGCGCCGAACTGTATTTACTGAAATTGGTTTTCTGAAGTGTTCCTGAGCCCATGTGGTGATATCCTTTACACATTGATGATGTTTTTGATGCAGTGCCGCCTGAGGGATCGAAGGTCACGGGCATTCAATGTTGGTTTGCGGTCGCTTACATGCAGTGATTTCTCCAGATTCTCTGAACCTTTTGATGATATTATGGACCGTAGATGATGAAATCCCTAAATTCCTTGCAATTGTACGTCGAGGAACATTGTCCTTAAAATGTTAGACTATTTTCTTACGTACTTGTTCACAAAGAGGTGAACTTCGCCCCATCTTTGCTTGTGAATGACTGAGCAATTCAGGGAAGCTCCTTTTATACCCAATCATGGCACTCACCTGTTCCCAATTAGCCTGTTCACCTGTGGGGTGTTCCAAACAGGTGTTTGATGAGCATTCCTCAACTTTCTCAGTGTTTTTTGCCACCTGTCCCAGCTTTTTTGGAACTGTCGAAGTTAATTCGAAGTTAATGATAATTTGCTAAAAACAATCAAGTTTATCAGTTTGAACATTAAATATCTTGTCTTTGTAGTGTATTCAATTAAATATAGGTTGAACATGATTTACAAATCATTTTAGTCTGTTTTTATTTATGTTTAACACAACGTCCCAACTTCATTGGAATTGGGGTTGTATTTGTGGAATGATAACTCGCCCTCCTCTGCCTCTGATTGGCTAGCACGAAGACAGGATTTGTACATTTAGTGGATAATTATACACTGAAGCACTTTAGCAACACACACACACACACACACACACACACACTGGTAAGCAATCCCGTGCGTCGCAGATTGATCATGTTTTCTATGTCCCTGCTCATTTTTGTGCGTCTCTGACGCGGGACGCACATCAAACGAAATCCCTGTATAATATTGTACTTTTTTTTTTTAAACTACAGTAATAATTAAATATAATGTTCAAAAATATTTTTGCCACAATTTTTGCTTCAGTTCAATGGACTGTGTTGCTTCTAAATATAATACAGACATATGGAGACAGTACATGGAGACTATCACAGCTTCTCAGTAAGCCGCAGTAATATTAGTTTTTCGCGGAGGATAAAAAATATATTCCTGTGAGTATTGTGATTTTAGCTTTCTCCGTGTGTTACTCCACCATTTGTGTTTAAATATCTGTGGCTTAAAGGGTTATAACACCGCAACACTGACGCTATACTCCAGCCCTTCCGTGTATGGCGTTTTGCAATGTTTTTTTAGCATTAATCGGACCTTACTAAGCTATTCAGTTGTTTATTTTGACAGTAAGCTTCAACTGGGGGTTGTAATAAACATCTTGAATCCTTTTTTTTTTTTTTTTTTTGTAAGAATTGTTCAATATATGCCAAACTGCTGCTTGTTTCGAAGCAGCTATCGAATATTTTAGTATTTGTGTATTCAACAGAAAATTCCATCAAATAATCGAATATAAAATATAGTTTTGCTTTTTAACAGAGTAAAAAAGTCACGTTATAGTCACGGGTATACTTGTTGCCAAGTAATAACGAGACCTCCATCATTGATTATCGTCTTTATTAATTCATTCGGTAAAGCACGAACATACGCCTTCCACCATGACACTCTTAGTCCCTCTAAAACAACCACGAGACCCACTCAGTTTACCCCTAATACAGATATATTTTAATCACAAGGATGTAATACCTTTTTGACAACACTTTTCACTATTGTAATAAACTGGCCACAAATTCACCGGTAATCATAATTAACAGAAACCTAGCCCTTCTCAGGTATAACGCTACAATATGTTAGTAAAGTACATCACAGTTAATCTCACTTATTTGCGCTACTTTAATTTTACTTTGTCTCAGGTCCTCCTCTCCATTCTGGGTTTATTCGGCGGAGATGTTAAAGATGAAGTATGTAAGGCCCGTGTTACAATGAATACAAGTCATGGTTTTCACCTTGCTGTTCACTCTGAAATGCTCCTACACTTTCGGCATTTTCCTTGTTTTTTATCCTAATTTTTCTTCTCTTCTGTCATCGCTATTTCTCCTCACCCCTTCCATATTCCTGCTTCTTCAATCAAATAGGTCTACTTCCTCCTCCTTCTTCTACCCTCGTGTAAGTGGCAGAAGCGCATTGTAGCCAGTGTGTCTCTTGAGCTTAAACAGTTCCTAGCAGCAGGGAAAATCACTTGAGCATTTTGTTTGTAATCAAGGTACTCAAAATACTCAAGGACCCATTTCACCCCTACTGTAAAGTGAGTTGAGTTCACTCCCACTATACAATGGTGGTACAATTCATAATCATTTCATTGATGAAATGTCAAAACAACCAGTGGAATACACTGTTTATAATGCCATATTTGTAATAGGTATCTCCAGAACTGTCTCTCTTCAATCCATCCATCCATTTTCTGAGCCGCTTCTCCTCACTAGGGTCGCGGGCGTGCTGGAGCCTATCCCAGCTGTCATCGGGCAGGAGGCGGGGTACACCCTGAACTGGTTGCCAGCCAATCGCAATCACATAGAAACAAACAACCATTCGCATTCACAGTCATGCCTACGGGCAATTTAGAGTCTCCAATTAATGCATGTTTTGGGGATGTGGGAGGAAACCGGAGTGCCCGGAGAAAACCCACGCAGGCACGGGGAGAACATGCAAACTCCACACAGGCGGGGACGGGGATTGAACCCCGCACCTCAGAACTGTGAGGCTGACGCTCTAACCAGTCGACCACCGTGTCGCCTTCTCTTCAATTCATTTTGCAAAATTATGATTAACCTTTGCGAAACATTCAACATTATAGCGATGGCTGTGTATTGATAGTTTTTCATTTCTAGTGCTAAAGCTGTCTAACAACAGTTGTTTGTATGCTGCTATTTTGTTGTCAGGCGATATTACTGTTTAATAAAACTTTCTTGTGGGCCAAACCTTACTGTTACATGAATGATGAATTCATTTTTAAGTTTGAGCACCCAGCGGGATATCTTGTGCATATTATGAGTTGCAGTTACAGATAATGTCTTTCGAAGTGTGAAAGAGAGACTAATTTATCACTCGCAATATATTTTTTGCATCGCATGGCTGTGCATCAATTTGGCTTGATACCCACATGTCAGGTCATAGCGGGCTTTTTCGTCATAAAGCCAATAAATGTGTTGGGCTTCGGACAATATTTCTCATGGAACTTGTAGATAGGAAATGGCGAGAGTGGCTCACTTATTTGAGAAAAGAATAGCACGAATTAGTTCAGGTGTCCTCCAGATAGAGCCTGTAGGCGGAACGTCCTTAAAAGATTGAACCTTTGTCTCCCATCTCTTGACACAGATGGACCTTTTTTCACACGATTCCCTCTAAAAGGACCCTTCTTAAGGTCACGAAGATATAGGGCAACATTTTTAGGAGGCCAGGTCACTCTATGCCCTGCAACAGATGATGCAGCTGGAAAAACGGCCGGGAATCCTCACACTGTACAATCCATTTCACATGATTTGCCACCTAGTTACTTACTCGCACACTGCCACTTGAATGCATTTAGCAAGCGTGAGTCATTTCTCTGCCAGTATGTTGCTTTTGGTAACAGAAACAATTAATCAGATATTCTTACTAACGAGGGATGAGAGTATTTTATTAAGTGATCATTAAGAATTATTTCAATTTTTGCAGAATGCCATCCATCCATCCATTTTCTGAGCCGCTTCTCCTCACTAGGGTCGCGGGCGTGCTGGAGCCTATCCCAGCTGTCATCGGGCAGGAGGCGGGGTACACCCTGAACTGGTTGCCAGCCAATCGCAGGGCACATCGAAACAAACAACCATTCGCACTCACAGTCATGCCTACGGGCAATTTAGAGTCTCCAATTAATGCATGTTTTTGGGATGTGGGAGGAAACCGGAGTGCCCGGAGAAAACCCACGCAGGCACGGGGAGAACATGCAAACTCCACACAGGCGGGAACGGGGATTGAACCCCGCACCTCAGAACTGTGAGGCTAACGCTCTAACCAGTCGGCCACCGTGCCGCCTTTTGCAGAATGATTGTTGATTAATCATGTCTTGGAGCGATCAAGTCAAAATGGAGATCACTACTGCAACCAGCACAGGCGCTGTTGGGAAGTTGGGAACCTGTATGACACTGAAATTGAAACACAAGTTCAGACCATTCACAGAAAGATTCCGATGTCATTCAAAATATTTTTAAAAATGAAAATCAAATAATTTTCCATTTTGTCAATCAAGGAATTTAGTCAAATATCCATCCTTTATAGCAAGCTGGTTAGAAAATTAAAACTACAACCTACAGTATTAGCCCTAATCATACTACCAATTTAACGGTAACAATGTTATTAGCTAACATCAGATCAAGTAAAATTAAGCTAGTAGTAAGATTTATGCTTCAAGTGGAATTAAAAGCATATCAAAAGTATGGTAAAAAGTATAAAGACGCAATCACTTTCGTCACTGTCCATTAAAAAGCATACATACTTTTTTTTTTAACATTTTCCTTATTTTTTGTAAGAAAAATACATAAATATATGCATAAATAAAATGACAAATTTTGGAGCTACCTGCTTTGCTTTGGAATTGCAACCATACAGTATGTGGTCAAACAATGTCTAATAATTTGTTGTGCGCAGCAAGTTAGCACCTGTGCTCGTGCTAACACAACATGAGAGGTGACCTTGCGAGTCCATCACAATATTACATAGCCCTAAAGTAAGTGATCAGAAACTATATTCCAATTCGTATGACAAGCTTGTGTAGTGGAGTAGGCGATAGCCTACTTCTGTACTCATACTCCGACTCGTAAAAATGCTCCAACACTGATAGTAGCCTTGCATATACAAACTGTTAGGGATGGAACATTTTTTAAAAACGGTTTGGTTTGACTGTTTCGGTTCAGTCCGCATGTGTTCCGTTCAGTTCATAATATGCTTTTTTTTGTCCTCATTTATTAATGAGGTGCAGTGTCATGCTGCAGCGCAGTAGCAAGTTAGCCAAGATGGCGGCGCAGACACATCATCTGCGTCTGCCCTCTGGCGATGCAGCAGCCAACCATATTACACGTGGCACGTCACCAAAGATATTGCTTTCGAGAGAACAGACCTGGGAAAAGCAGTAAGTTCACAATGGTACTTACGCGTCTTTATTTCTCCAACGCAAGATCTCTGGTGCCTCAGGTTGCCCGCTCCATAGCGCAATGTCACGCTATTAGGAATCCCACGTGTGTTCCTGCCAGGACACGCCCTGCTCCAATATTACTGGCTCACAAAAATAACCGTGCTGTACATAATAAAGATATATAAATATAATATAAAATAGAATATAAAACATAACACGCAATAAATAATCAGTAATAATCAATTACTCAGCCTAAAAATGTGGTAGCACTCTATCCCTATACTCTTTAGTTAAAGGTCAAATTAAAACTTTTTGCTTTAAAGCAGAGTTTCCCATACTTTGGCAACTTAGGTGCTAAATATACAATTAATTGCCATAACATCGACATGCACATATAAACTACTGATAAAAAAACAACAACAGACTTTAATTTAGTAAGGTAACAATGAATCAAAGATGCCTTTGCCAAGAAAATGTGTGCCTGCTTGACAATCAATAAAACAGTTTACAGCCTTTTACTCTTCACTTGGCACACCAATAAAAAGTGACCCGGTTCCAACCCGAAGGTTGCTTTAAAGTAAACTTAATTGTGTGAACCGGGGGTAAGGTTTTGGCTATACTGTATATTTTTTCCACCTTTTCCTTCAGTCTCGCAAAACAGATTATATACGGTGCAACCATGCTGAAAGCTTGCAAGCTGCTCGCCTTGGACAATAGTGTTTTGGGGTTTTTTTTTTTTTGAAGAAGAAGAAGAAGAACCAGATACCATTAGCGTGATGCGATGGTGACTGTGATGTGCAATTATGGAGGGCTTGAAAAAGCAAAATTACAGCGCAGCTCAAATCTGACATTTCAGCCCATTTCATGCAGTAGCATGAAAGAGATGGAATGCTTCAATGATGTGATTGCAGCACTTCCCGTAGCCAGGATGTAGTTTTTTGTCGAAATCATCCATCCATCCATTTTCTGAGCCGCTTCTCCTCACTAGGGTCGCGGGCGTGCTGGAGCCTATCCCAGCTGTCATCGGGCAGGAGGCGGGGTACACCCCGAACTGGTTGCCAGCCAATCGCAGGGCACATACAAACAAACAACCATTCGCACTCACATTCACACCTACGGGCAATTTAGAGTCTCCAATTAATGCATGTTTTTGGGATGTGCGAGGAAACCGGAGTGCCCGGAGAAAACCCACGCAGGCACGGGGAGAATATGCAAACTCCACACACGCGGGGCCGGGGATTGAACCCGGGTACTCAGAACTGTGAGGCTGACGCTCTAACCAGTCGTCCACCGTGCCGCCTTTGTCGAAATCACTTCAAGTAAAAAATCAACATTATACACACACAGTCAATAACACAGCCTCTGAGCACCAATGGAGGGAGCTCATTAAATGGCAGCCACAGGGATGCTTAGGGGACCCTGATGGCAGCGTTTTCCCAAATCATGCCACATCCTCCTAAGGGACGACAGCTCTTTGCATAACAACATAAATTTTAAAATTGTTCATCTCATTTGACTCTGGTAACTATTGGGCACACCTGCATAATCAAATACAATCTAAAACAACAGGTAAAATTCTGATTTTACTAACATAACTAAAGTGGCACTCCGCAAAGCACATCACCAAGGTCAAACAACAGCACTGAGTTTCACACCTGCCTGAATTTTGTCATTTAAAAAAAATTCTGCATTTTTCACTTAGAAATGAAAGACAATGTAAAAAAAATATATATATATTTTTTTTGCAATGTTAACAAGTGTAAAAATAAGTTCTGTGACCCCTGTCCCACTACTCTATAAAGACAACTATACAAATAAAGAATGGTTTTACTGTGAGACACTGCTAATTAATTACAGCCTCTTTTATATGGAGATCTACTGAAGCGGGATAGTGCCGCCACTGAGTGCTTTCAACACATCAGGGCAGGAGAATCCCTCTGTTATGGCTCTGACACAATCTCGGAAGGCAGAAGATTTCTGCGTTAACTTTGTCTCCCCATTCTGTGCCGTTGCTATTTACACAGAGCAGCAACACAACAAAGGCGATAACAGGCACTGTAAGAGTAAAATATAGTCACTGTCGGGCGAAATACTTGCATCTACAAAACCGTGCCATCTTGCTTATACCTGGATCAGACTACAAGACAAATTTTGTCTCGTCATGTCTATGTCAGACTACTGCCATAAAATCTCTGTAAAACCGTGGCAACACGACACGACATGTATTCCGATACCACCGTATCCCGTCTTTTACGATCACTGGGCTTTATCTTGTCAAATCAAACACTGTCGGTCGGGGGAGGTGTGACCAGAAAACAGTCCAACCAAATACAACTGTTAGCATGGAGACAATAAGTTGTTGTCAAACAATGTATTGCTGTGGCAATTTTAGGGGGGAAAAAAGAACAAAGAGGAAAAAAATGTGCGGTGTCACCACATGCTCGGGAGAGGACGTTTTGGGCTGTCCATTCAAGGAGGGCTTGAGGTATGGTCACATACTTTTAATACGATATGGCTCAAAAGCAGGCAACAAAACGTTATGTAGCCTAGCAAGCTAGTGCTAGCACTAACGTTTATACGTAAACTTGTCATTGTTTAATTTAAAATTGTCCAAATCTTTGGACTTTCAGCCTCTCAACAGTGAATATTCTCAGATTTCTGTAGTTCTCCATGAAAGCAAACTGATTATCTACTTTTACTTTGGAAAACAACGCTCAACATTTTCACCTATTTTTGAACGTTACAGACATAAACAGTAACTGAATCTGTGAATCATAATCTGTGCATTTTCTGGACTGTCAGTGTGAAAAAAATTACCATTTTTTTAATGAAGGGATGGAAATTCAAATACTTTTATTAACCCAATTCACTGATTAATCAAAAAAATAATTAACAGATTAATTGATTGTTAAAAAAATTGTTAGGTGCAGCCCTACATACTGACTTTCGGTGAGCATATTTGGACGTACAAGGTTTCCACCGGACAGCGGCGATAATGTATTGCTTCTTTGCATGGCTATCAAGAAAATACAATTTCAATTCAATTGTGTTTCAACAATTTATGCCTTAAACTTGAAATGCCGTGTAACAAAAGAAAAAGACAGAAAAACACAGAACAAAATAAGTACGTACAGCAAGCTGTTTTTTTTTTTTTATTATCATATTATAAACGCAGTCTACAGACAGTCCAGCAAATCTTAACGCAGTTGAAGTAGTGCTAACTTTACTAACCTATGTGCCAACTTACCTTGTGCTATTACTTTCCCATCAACATGTAAGTTTGAGAAAGGAGTATGGATGAATCACTGTGTTCTGAACTCCTGTTTCCATGCCAGTGCTGTATTGAGTGTATTCAGCCAGGCCTCATGTTCTTCGTCGTGCTAGAGTGAATCAACAGTGCCTCTGCTGGTTGTAGCTGAGTAGTGCAATCCATTTTACCTCCCTTGCCATCCATCCATCCATCCATTTTCTATATCACTTATCCTCATTAGGGTCGTGGGTGTGCTGATGCCTGTCCCAGCTGACTTTGGGGCGGGTACACCCTGGAGTGCCTGCATTGCTTCAAGGTTAATAAACATCCATTTTCTGAGCTGCTTCTCCTCACTAGGGTCGCGGGCGTGCTGGAGCCTATTCCAGCTGTCATCAGGCAGGAGGCGGGTTACACCCTGAACTGGTTGCCAGCCAATCGCAGGGCACATAGAAACAAACAACCATTCGCACTCACAGTCATGGGCAATTTAGAATCTCCAATTAATGCATGTTTTTGGGATGTGGGAGGAAACCGGAGTGCCCGGAGAAAACCCACGCAGGCACGGGGAGAACATGCAAACTCCACACAGGCGGGACCGGGGATTGAACCCGGGTCCTCAGAAATGTGAGGCTGACGCTCTAACCAGTCGTCCACCGTGCCGCCCGGTTAATAAACATCCATCCATTTTCCGAGCCGCTTCTCCTCACTAGGGTCGCGGGCGTGCTGGAGCCTATCCCAGGTGTCATCGGGCAGGAGGCGGGGTACACCCTGAACTGGTTGCCAGCCAATCGCAGGGCACATAGAAACAAACAACCATTCGCACTCACAGTCATGCCTACGGGCAATTTAGAATCTCCAATTAATGCATGTTTTTGGGATGTGGGAGGAAACCGGAGTGCCCGGAGAAAACCCATGCAGGCACGGGGAGAACATGCAAACTCCACACAGGCGGGGCCGGGGATTGAACCCGGGTCCTCAGAACTGTGAGGCTGACGCTCTAACCAGTCGCCCACCGTGCCGCCCGGTTAATAAACATCCATCCATCTTCTGAGCTGCTTCTCCTCACTAGGGTCGCGGGCGTGCTGGAGCCTATCCCAGCTGTCATCGGGCAGGAGGCGGGGTACACCCTGAACTGGTTGCCAGCCAATCGCAGGGCACATAGAAACAAACAACCATTCGCACTCACAGTCATGCCTACGGGCAATTTAGTATCTCCAATTAATACATGTTTTTGGGATGTGGGAGGAAACTGGAGTGCCCGGAGAAAACCCACGCAGGCACCGGGAGAACATGCAAACTCCACACAGGCGGGACCGGGGATTGAACCCGGGTCCTCAGAAATGTGAGGCTGACGCTCTAACCAGTCGTCCACCGTGCCGCCCGGTTAATAAACATCCATCCATTTTCCGAGCCGCTTCTCCTCACTAGGGTCGCGGGCGTGCTGGAGCCTATCCCAGGTGTCATCGGGCAGGAGGCGGGGTACACCCTGAACTGGTTGCCAGCCAATCGCAGGGCACATAGAAACAAACAACCATTCGCACTCACAGTCATGCCTACGGGCAATTTAGAATCTCCAATTAATGCATGTTTTTGGGATGTGGGAGGAAACCGGAGTGCCCGGAGAAAACCCATGCAGGCACGGGGAGAACATGCAAACTCCACACAGGCGGGGCCGGGGATTGAACCCGGGTCCTCAGAACTGTGAGGCTGACGCTCTAACCAGTCGCCCACCGTGCCGCCCGGTTAATAAACATCCATCCATCTTCTGAGCTGCTTCTCCTCACTAGGGTCGCGGGCGTGCTGGAGCCTATCCCAGCTGTCATCGGGCAGGAGGCGGGGTACACCCTGAACTGGTTGCCAGCCAATCGCAGGGCACATAGAAACAAACAACCATTCGCACTCACAGTCATGCCTACGGGCAATTTAGTATCTCCAATTAATACATGTTTTTGGGATGTGGGAGGAAACTGGAGTGCCCGGAGAAAACCCACGCAGGCACCGGGAGAACATGCAAACTCCACACAGGCGGGGCCGGGGATTGAACCCGGGTCCTCAGAACTGTGAGGCTGACGCTCTAACCAGTCGTCCACCGTGCCGCTGGTTAATAAACAATCAATGGAAATAATTTTTAATTGTCATTAATTTTACCATCCCTAGATTTGATTGACTACACCACTATCGTACAAACAGGTAGACATTTTGTATTTCATTTCATGGCATGTACACCGTCAGGGGCATTGAGTTTATTTACGAAAAGATTTTTCAAAAAGCAGGGTATTACTGAAGGCTCCTTATCAGGGCAGCGTTCATTAGAAGCTTTGCGCCTTTTCTCAAGTGGTATTGATCCGACTGAAGTGGTCCTGTCTGCCCCTTCACCACTGCGCCATGGGACCTCCATTCAATGCGCAACCCTCATTTTCAGTACTTAATAAGTTTGGACCCGCTCTTGTGCCGCTGAATGACAAGCACTCCCACAAGTGGGGGGCGAGGGCGCTTAAAGTGAATATGGAGGGATGTGGCAGCAAGTGTGTGTGGAGGGAGAGGGCTGATTTCCCTTGGTGAGCTTGTAGCCAAGCTGCCCCCCGCCCCCACCTCCCGCCAGTTAGGAAGGCACCTTAATCAGGTACATAAAAGCATCTCCTATGGCGTCGCCTCCTGTCACTATCGCTCACCTGTCGACTCCTTGATTTACCTCTTGCCATCCCAGCATCCGCTTGGAACATTCCTACCAGAGTTGAGAATTCCTATTCGAGTTCAAAGGGCTAATGTGTTTAATAAATTTCACTTCATGACACACAAAGGAATGCGGTTTGGTTTAAACTTGGGTTATTGCTTTTGAGACAGCTGCTCATGCTTGTGTATGTGTTGGTCAAAGTGAAGTCACAGGGGTCACCTACTTTTGTTGGAGGATTACCTTATCTCAGTTGGCGACGGCAGCAGCGGCTTTGTCGTCTCCAACGTGCGATTAGCTGTCATTGTGTAACAATGTAATCTGTCCAGATAAGGACCTGTTTCTTGAATTCACTTTCTAAATGTTGTCAGACTTGCGGAACACAGCTTTATATGAATACTCCCCCAAAACACAGCCATTTTAAATAGGAAATGTATAAAAGAGGCTTTCTTTTATATGAGAGGTTAGCCATACTGTAACTGACTACATGTAAGATAGCTGAGGATGTAACAACTATGGGTAAATTGAACGATCGATTACAGGGGGTTCTCAGCATATGAAGAGTTCTGGCGATGTAAACCTGAATTTGTATGCATGTCGTAACACATTGTAGTCTTTCACTATGCTAACGGACTGATAAAGTCATCCATCTTCTCGATTATCTCGCTGATCCTCACTAGGGTCCGGGTGTGCTGGACCCTATCCCAGCTGACTTTGGGCGGGAGGCAGGGTACGCCCAGAGCTGGTTTCCAGCCAATTGCAGGGCACATATAAACAAAAGGCCAATCAGACTCACTTTGACACCTTCGGACAATTTAGTCTTCAATTAACCTGCCATGCATGTTTTTACCCGGAGAAAACCCACGCCGGCATGGGGAGAACATGCAAACTCCACTCATGAAAGCTGGAGCCCAAATTTCAACCCACGGCCTCAGAACTGTGAGACAGATGTGCTAACCAGTCGGCCAAAGTTACAACGTTTTTGTAACATCGAAATGTCATAATTACAGTCAATATTTTTACAAAGAACACATAGGCTATAAATAATAAAGATAGATCAAAATAATAATACATTTATTCAGAACAGTATTATATTTATAATGTACATAAATTATTAATATAATAAATACATTTGTCAGAGTAAACTGTGCCTGACTGACTGTGTTTTCTTCGGTGCCCCACTTAAATTGATTTCGGGATGGTGTCTTTAAAAGTGCATTAACATGTTCGACGTGAAGATTTTTGAAGCACTTAGTCTGGGTCTTGTCAACTACACGATTTCCATCTCTGTTCTTAACCGGATAGCCGAAATGCTCCTTTACTGCTGACCTAACGAGCTTGGATGGTCTACGATTTCAGGGTTATTAGTAGTACAAGCCACATTTACTCCTCTCCTCCGCGCCAGTCAACTCACATAGTTGAACTACCATTAGTGGTAGCCGTAGTTTTGCTCACTCCAGTCAGATGACCAGTTACTGGAAAAAAGTAGTCACATGACACACAGTTGGAGGAGGCTTGCTGAAGAAATGCATCTTAAATCGTTTTTTTAAATTAACTTAAAGTCATAATAATAATAATAATACGATATTCTTTTAATTTTGGTTGCACTGTGAGCTCATATGGGTGTATCTGGAATCGAATGCACAAGTTGAGAGTTGGAAGAGCCGTGTCGCGGTTCTGCCATTTCAAAGATGACACAGTTTCATGTTTTAGAGTGTATCGATTTTCGGTTTCGACACTGTATCGTTACAGCCCTAATAAATATTAATGAACAAAAGAAGTGAAAAACAAAGTACATTTGTAACTGACCGTACCGTCTTGTGCCATGTCACAACGTACTGTATTTGTATGAATAAACCAACGGGCCCCCTGTACTGTATTTCCACTAATAGCGGTCGTCCGTCTTTAGACACACACTGCCTTTATCCATTGCATTGGTATCGGGGAACGTGACCTCTGGATTGGCAGACTGGGGTGGTGGTCCTTCTTTTTATAAAGGGGGACCAGAGGGTGTGTTCCAAGTATAGGGGAATCAAACCTCAGCCCCTCTGGTAATGTCTATTCAGGGATTCTGAAGAGGAGGGTCCGCCGGTAAGTGTAATCTCAAATTCAGGAGAAGCAGTGTGGTTTTCGTCCTGAGCGCCCTTATCCCGTCAGAAAAAAAATGCTATACTGTCGCTGGAATTATCTCTGTTCTTCTGATGGGCGTCTTTGCTCACCAAATTGGCAGCACGAAAGCAAGTAAAATTTCCTTCGCAGTATTAAAGATGATGTACTTACGATATGTGGAAATGGTGTCTTGACAGACAATAAGGGCTCCAGTGGATTTGACATGTGGTTACTACGTAGTGTTGTGTGCTTTCATGTTCCAGGAAGCTACCAGGCTTATTTGTTCTGCTCAGTCAGCCTTGTTTGTTCTTTATAATAGTCCTTTGTTTTAAACTTCAGTTTCACTTGGTACGCTGACATTGTTTGCATGAATTTGACCTTGAAAAAATGGATGAAGAAGTTCCCTAATCCAGATAATGTACAGACTATTTCAAAATGTATCAGCATAATATCCATATGTGTAGGATGTCCTTTTGTCTCAAAAAGCCCATTGAAGTGTAAGACCGTTTTCATTGCATTTATGTCAGCACAACACAAAAATAAGTGTCGTATGGCAGCAGCCTCATGTCATTGTTAACTGTCATAAAGTGTCCTACCGCCTACCACGAGTCGATTAGTCATCCTTTATTCAGTCATTTTTGTCACCTGCATATCTCACCTTCCTGTCTTTTGTCTGCTTTTCTCACCTATTTGTCTGCACACCTGCGTCTTATCAGCGCAGAGTCTGCGCCTCCCCGCTCCCTCAGTCCCGGAGCCAGTAAGCTCCCTGCTTCTCCTCACGTGCTCCTCTTGGGTTTAGTGCCTTGTTTCCTTTGTTCAACGTCGTGGTATGTTCATTCCCACCCCCCCCCCGCCACCCACCCCACCCTCATTGTTCCAACTTGTAAAGTCAGGCTGGTTTTGCTTCCTTTATTTTTCCTTGCACCTTACAAACCTGCAATCAACTCCATGCAGCTCTCTGTATTATAAAATGTGACAGGGTTTGTTTGGTCCATGTGATAAAATGCCACAAAGCCTCATTTTAAATGCAGGTATTGTATCTAGATGCACCAAGTGCTACGGAAAGATTTCTGTAACTGTATAAAACACATTTCTAATATTGTCCTGGATGCTCTCATAAGCACGGATATAATATTTTGAAATGCCAGCAAAACTTTTGGAATTATTAAATATCTGTGGAATAAAGGTTGTTTTATGAAGGATTATAATCATACACATACACAAGTCATAGAATAAAGAATATCACGTTTGATGATAATAATCAAAACATAAGAATAATTGAATAATAATTGAATAATATAATAATAGGCGGCACGGTGGCCCGACTGGTTAAAGCGTCAGCCTCACAGTTCTGAGGACCTGGGTTCAATCCCCGGCCCCGCCTGTGTGGAGTTTGCATGTTCTCGCCGTGCCTGTGTGGGTTTTGTCCGGGCACTCCGGTTTCCTCCCACATCCCAAAAACATTCATTAATTGGAGACTCTAAATTGCCCGTAGGCATGACTGTGAGTGTGAATGGTTGTTTGTTTCTATGTGCCCTGTGATTGGCTGGCAACCAGTTCAGGGTGTACACCGCCTCCTGCCCGATGACAGCTGGGATAGGCTCCAGCACGCCCGCGACCCTAGTGAGGAGAAGCGGCTCAGAAAATTGATGGATTGATGGAATATAATAATATATACATATATTTTCTTTGTCTTTATGTCTCAAAAGTATTCTCTGTCAATTGACTGTTGTCTGTTGTCGTACTAGAGCAGCTCCAACTAACAGAGGCAGATTTCTTGTGTGTTTTTGACATACTTGGCAAATAAAGATGATTCTGATTCTGATGAAGTTCTCACTTTACAAACAAATGTGCAATTTTACAAGTAAAGCATATTACGAAAATTAAATCTTAATTTTATTAGAAACCTCATTATTTGAGAATGACTTTTGTTTAAACTTTATTCTACAAACTTTACACCTCTTTTCTCCTGGTATGACTATTTTCCTAACATTGGAGATTTTTTTATTGAAAAAAAAAGCATTTCTTTCTGGTAATATTCATATTTTCTTGTCCTAACATTAGCAAATTTTTATCTCACCCCCCAAAAATATTACTTTATTCTCATAACATTTCAACGTGTTTCTTTAGGTTTTTTTTCTTTAAGAAATTCTTTTCGTAACATTGTGACATTTTTCTCCTAATGCTGCCACCAACCACCGAGTGAGGTGGCCCAACCTGACTGAACTATCACGCAGTGTGTGGGGTTTGGCAATCATGAGTGGCTAGTTTTGCTGCCATACAAAATTTAAATCGCTCGTGAATGTCCTCGCAACGTTGCAGCTGTAACAGCCAATCAAAAATGCACATGAGCTTTCATAAAAACCAAAACAAAACTTTTCCGGGTTCCCAGCGTAAGTGAGAGCCGTCTGGCAGTTGCGGTGCCGCAAAGTGATGTATATAATATGTTTTACAACAATACTTATAAATAAAGTATTTATAATTTCATATGTAACTGTGGCAAGAAAGACAGAGGGTCTGTAACCGAAATGTACTGGTGCAGTCAGTGAATGGGACAGTTTTTCTGTTGCTGCGTCTCGGTAGATGGACTGTGCGCAATTGCTTGTTGTGCGTTGAAGAGTTGCCAGCTTTAATTTTTCCACTTGAGTACATTCGGACGTGTCGCTCGGTGTCTGGATTTTTTTATTTTTATTTTTTCAAAAATAGGACTTCCTCGAAAATGTGACTTTTTTTCCTCATAACATTATTCCCATAATTTTTTCTCCTAACGTTACTATCCCCCCCAGAAAAAAACAACCTTTTTATCATACGATTCCAACATGTCTCCTGATATTACAAATTTATTGTATGTGCAACAATATTCTCATAATTTGGATTTATTTCCACATAGTTTAACATTGTTTGCTCATCCAATATTTGCCTGCTTGTAAACCTATATTATCTATCAGATATTATCTAGAAAGTAACCATTTCTACCAAGGACTATGAGTATGACCAGTTAAATGAGTTGAATAGAGTGTGCGCTGCAGGAATCTAATTGAGTGAAGGACGCAACCTTTTTATTGTGCATCTTCTTCGCAAAAAAAAACAAAAAAAAACGACAATACGCCAGCAAGGTTGTTGCTGCGGCCTCCTCGCACACAGCGGTAACTTAATGATTACGTCCATTCAAACAAGACTCCAATATGAATACATTGTGAAGCAAATTAAATTAGCTCATCTTTTTCATCTGTTTAAAGCCTGATGCTGTATAACACATGAGGGGGAGATGTAAGAGTTTATAATTTTTGTTTGTGACTTAAATACGATGCAACGAGATGAATAACACCCACTCTTTTAAAGTGTCTTTAGTTTCCTCTTAGTGCAAGGACATCATTCTTCTCCCAGGATGTGTTTGGGGATGACTCTGTCCTCTTAGGTTTGAATTAAGTGCTGAAGAACTGTTTCATATTCAAGCTTTAGCTGTCAATTGCTGACAGCCACTCGTGAGCACATCTCCAGCTTTAGAGTCCTCACACTTGGTACACATGAAAAAGTTAAATAGAATAACAGCTCATTATCAGTCAAGCCATGGTAGCCTCTCCTTCCTTGCAGCCTTGTACCTCTTACCCCTCATACCATCCCATCGAAGTCCCCTCCTCCCACCCTCCTTACCAGCGCTTTGTCTCCATGGCGATGTTGTGAATGAAATTTAGACCAAGAGCTTTTTTTTTTTCCGTTTAATTACTAGTGTTATTCACTTGAGGCAGACACTAAATGAAGTGGTATTAGTTATTGAATATGTAGAGAAAAGGGTGGTATAGATAGATCGATTTTGCATGAATTTATTTCAGTGTTCATCGCTAACTCAGGATAATGATGTTTGTTTATTTTTATTTATTTATTTATTTATTTTTTATCATTTAAAAAACCATGCCCTGTGCTTATGTGTCTTCCTAGTGAGCGGCCTGGAGACGGTGGTGGGCCTATATGGCCAAACGCTGGAGATTCCGTGCAACAAAGGAGCCATGAAGGCAGAAGACGTGCTGATCACCAAGTGGAAATATGTAAGTCGGCGCAGAGGTCAATTGATTCAGAATGGTGAAGTCCGTCTAACACCGAGCGTCTGACACCCATTTATCATGTCTTGAGCCACGCCCAGTCTGAGTGCATTTGCTGTGCACCAGAGCGTGCATCTGTCCCTCAATGTGACAGTGTGTGTCTTTGTGCTCATTCTGTATGTCTTTTGCAACAAATCCCTTCCAGGACAAAGGGGACGGACTCTCAGGAGACCTGCTGGTCAGAAAGAAAACCGAGAATGTCTCCATTAGCGCCACTGATGAATACAAGGGTCGGATCAACATGGCGGCCAACTCCAGCCTGCTTCTCTCTTCCGCCAAGCTGAGCGACCAGCGGACTTTCACCTGCATGATGGTGGTCGGCTTGGACATCAATGAGTACCCGGTCAACGTGGTCGTCTACAGTGAGTGATAGGGTTGTAGGGAGTAATGTTCAAAGTTGGAAACTTTCCATGGGAATAAACCAGGAATTTTATAAAAATGAAGATTGACTCTTAATAGGGAACTTAAATATTGTTGAGGAAATTTTTTAGGGCAAGGGACAACTAACTATTGTACCACAACAGCACGTCTAAGTTCACCAACAGAATGTATCAATGTTAGTTAAATTAATATAGCCTACCACCGCTAGTTAGAACGTATTGTAATGCCCCCACAAGTGGTCAAGGATAGCGCTTGCAATTGTATTAGTGATAAAACGGTAACAAAATAAACAGGTAGTTTATTTTAAACATATATTATGACATGATTTTAAAAATATAGAAATTCAGATAAATTGTTCTATAAGTGAATTTCAATAGGTTGACAGCTCTGAGCAATTAAGGTACTGTGAATGCGCTCGCATGTGGGCCAGAAATCTGTTTTGCATGAACGTCTGCCGCTGGCAAAACTAAATGTTTGTCTTCATGTGATACCTTTCCATTAAATTTATACCTGTGGAAAGTTTCCAATTTGGAATAGTTCCAAAATTATGCTGCTTAACTTCCCAATTCAGTTAAACTATTGCTTAACTTCTCATTTAAATTAAAATTTCCACCCCTTTGTAGCCCTACTGGAGTGCATGTTGTACTTTGATACCACCCAGAATATTTATAATTATGTGTGTTGCAGAGGCGCCTGCAGGTGTGGAGATTTCTGACAAGGCGCAAGAGCTGGAGATTGGTAAACTTGCAAAGGTGTGTGGTTTTTTTCTGTGTGACAAACCTTACTTATACCGACAGTATTTTAAGAAGCAACAAGGGAAGCGCTCCTCTCCTGAGGCGTAGCAGCGACCATGTTTCTACAGTAATGAGGTCTTTTGAAGTGCTGTTCATGAATTAGTAACAAGCACATCCCCTGCTGCTGCAATTAGAACACCCACAGGACCAGAGAGTAGTCTTTGGCCATTTCATGGTCCGTTGCGTGGAATATTATGAAGTCATCAAAAGGCGGGGGTTATAGGTCTACTGATATTTGGTCAGTTTAAACAATGACTTTAGAAGTCTTTTTGTGAGATTTTTGTCATTTTGTTCCACAGCTGGCTACATGTGTCGCAAAAGATGCCAATCCACCGGCCAACGTCACATGGCTGAAGAACAACAAACCACTGGTGGATGGCGGGAAAGGTGTGTTATTACGGGTATATTGTTGACTTGGCTGATGCATTTAGTGCCGCATGGAAAATTGACTGCCCTCGAATCGAAGTCTTTTTGTTCTCGTCCGGACTTCCTTGTGGAGTATGTTTATAGTGCACGTTAAAAGAAAGAGTAAACAGAATTCCCACATCGGGCTAAAGTAAGCAAGTAGTTATTATTAAAAAGTGTTACAAGTTTGTGTCTGGCATTGGAGCTACTGTGTGCTTGCGGGGGCCCTCTGACAGCTTATTTGTTTATCGGCACAGGCATTTCCATCCGGGCCTCCGTGCAGGTGGACCCTGTGAGCGGCCTGTCGAGCACCTCCTCCACACTGGAGTACTCGGCCACTAAGGAGGACACGGACGCCCAGTTCTCTTGCAGCGCTCGGCACAACGTAGGCAAGGAGCTGGCGTCATCTGCACTCACCTTCACCATCACATGTGAGTCGTCCAACTTCCCGCCTTTTGGACGCATAATGAAAGGAATGTTTCTTTGAGTTTCATCATCGTGGACTATGAAATAATTCTGACTGATGTTTACCTCCCTTGACTGATTTATTTTTGTATATATTTTTTAAATACATCCCAGCTCTGCTAGGCAGGTTATTTGAAAAAAAAAATTTAGACTTTTGGTCTTTAGCATTGCGGGGATGAGCCTCGAGATGGGATTAATGCAGAAGCCGCTTGCTGGGCTTGGCCTCCAAATAAGCTGGTGCACTTTCACACGAGGGAGGCTAAGAGTTTGTTGTCAAAGACGCAGCACAAACTTAATTATGCCTCATGTTTTTAAATCATTTTTGGGCCAACAACTACTATCGGTCATGCTTTGCTTTGTGTCCTTTTTATTTAATCTTCTGCATGCTGAAAATAATAAATTTTAAAAATCCGACTATTCACTTCTTAAAAGCAGAACCCTCACTCAATAATTAAAGTTCCATCCAAGAAGAAAATGTGTAGATTTTTTGATGTGGCAGGCCGGATCTGGCCGTATGAGTTTGACACCTGTGATTTAAGAGAATATATTTTTACAGTTGAAACGTGTAGTTATGTGTAGGCATAAGAAAGATGGTCGACGAACTGTCAGGTTAGAGCAGTGGTATTTTATGAAAAGTTGACAGGGAGCTGGGTGTGGTTTCAGCGCATGCAGCAGAAGCGCCCACATTGTTTGAGAGTGGAGAGAGATGCTTGATTTTCCATGATTTTTGAAGCCTCGTTTTACATACTTGGCTATTTTTTTTATTTTCTTTTTTTATCATTCCAATTTCACAGGATCGTTAACAACACTCTTCTCTGTGGCGTGTCAAACTTAAAATCCATATTTATTTTTACTTTACAGAGACTTTATGTAAAGTCACGACAATATTAGAAACGCTACCCCGTATGATGTGGTGCATTTTTAGACTGCAGACCACATCCTCCATTTGACTCCTTGGTGTCTCATGTCCACTTTCCAGACTCCACAGAGAACATCGTCCTGCAGGTTATTGCTCCGGAACCTCTGGTGGAAGGTGACAACGTGACTCTAAAGTGCGTGGCGGATGGCAACCCGGCACCAACCAGCTTCAACTTCCACCTGAAGGTACGCTGATGAGTCTGCAGTCACTCAGTGTCATTAATCAGTGGAGCATCCCAAGCTAATCAGTGACTATTGTGTTTGTGTGTGTTTGCAGGGGGATGTGGTTCCTGTGAAAAACATGAATACATACACCCTCACTCATGTCTCCCGCGACACTACCGGTGAATACCAATGCTCCCTAATTGGCAACCCTGCCATGATGGCTTCCAAGGACGTCACAGTCAATTGTAAGACATCATGCTGCGTTTCTCTGAAAAATTGTTCCATCAGAGCTGTCGTTTTTCTCCTTTTTCTGAGCCTCTGGTGTTGTCATCGAGAATGAAATCTGTTTGTCCCGTAACGTTCAGATCTCTGGGTCTTCCTCACTTTGTTGTGTCAGCCTCTACTAATAAGGCGCGGTGCAGCGAGAGGAGTGTAGTTAATAATAGAAATATAGCCGAGCTTGTCAGAGCCTGTGAGCTGTCGTTTCTCCATCCTCTCACCGCTTTCTCTCTCTTAGACCTAGATATCAATTTAAGCCCCTCTGGGAATGTTGTCAAGACAGCCGGGGAGGCCTTGGAGCTATCTTTCCAGATCGACTCTTCAGGGGACTCAAAGGTCTCCTGGACCAAGGTAAAAAAACAACTAACAACTCTTGATGCTGAGCGTGTCTGTCACGAAGAATGAGTTTGTTTGTAAAATGAAAGCTACTGTTTTTATCTAATCAGGACAATGTCAAGATGCAAAAAGAGCCCAAGTTTAACAAGCTCAAGTTCTCGGACTCTGGCCGCTATGAGAGCGAAGTGAAGATGGGAGCACTTAGCAAGAAGGCTTTTTTTGATCTGGTTGTTGAAGGTAAAGGCCTCAACACAACACTCATACTTACTTACACTGCAGGTCTAAGTGCCCAATTCCAATAATGGTTTGTGCACCTCTCATATGTGGATCGTACTTATTGGTCTATGCACTGCTGACATAATGTATACATCATATTTGATGGTCTTCAGTTAAAGTGTTATATTTATGTCATATGTAATGGTCTCTGCACCAGTAATGTGCTGTACAGTGGTGCCTTGACTTACGAGTTTGATTTGTTCCATGAGCACGCTTGTAACTCAAAATACTCGTATCCCAAATGAACCCTCTCCGATGAAATGAATGGAAATGCCATTAATCTATTCCAAACCCCTAAAAAAAAGCTCATTTTTTTCTTACATGATTTTAATAAAGAAAAATAACCCTGTATTGTAAAATATCAATTTGAAAACATAATAAAAGAGAATATAAGAAATAAACTATGGTGCAGCTATCAAATATTTTTAGAATCAATTATTCCACTGATTATCTCATCGATTAATCAAGTAATCCGATGAAAACTTGTTTTGCATTATCAAAATAATTTGTGTGTGTGTAAGGTGCAGATATGGTTGTCCACTTGGAGTCACCATCCTTAAGTTACACACTATAATATCTGTGGCTTTGAGTGTGTGTGGCTTTAGAAGATGGTGTAGAGTTGGCTGTTCTGAGTTCAGGTTTGCGACTGACTGTTAACTGGCTAACCGTTAGCCAGTCTGCTTGAAATGCCTGAGCATCAGTTGTAGTGGTAGCTTTTGGGCCACATCCGGCCCATTGATCATTTCAATCCGGCCCGCCAAAGATTGGTACAGAATCGCCCAAATCATATAAAAAAAAAAATCATGACTACATTCATTAGACCTTGTCCTGTAATGCTGAGTGGTTCCACCAGGTTGTGCTGTAATGCCCAGTGGTTCCACCAGGTTGTCCTGTAATGCCCAGTGGTTCCAGCAGGTAGCGCAGTAGGTACAGTGATACATTGACTTGACATTGGCTGTTCTGTTTTTACTCTGCTACTGCTCTGAACCCTTCTTCAACCATGAGTAGGCCAAAGAAAAAAAAAGGCGACTGTGAGCGCAGAGTGTTTAATACAGAATGAACTACTATATACTTCTTCCACTGAAGTCCGGTCAAAGGCTGTATGTCTAATTTGTTAGGAAACCATTGCGGTTTTAGAGGAATATAAATAACATCAGATGTCACTTTTCTACCAAGCATGCTGATTATACTAACAGCCAATCAACGCAGGAACTGATGGCTTCGGCTCAGCAGTTAAAATCAAGCTTGCAAGCTCAGCAAAACACCTTTATCTGACACACTGCCATCCAAGATTCAGTCACACAAGACCCTGAAACAGCGCCACGGGAGCTGCAGATGGAACTGATTGATCTCCAATGTGATACTGTCTTAAAAGAGAAGTTCAACTCTCAAACTGAATGAGTTTTATGCTTCATTAAGTGCAAACAAATTTCCAAAAATCCGGAAGATGGCACAGAGAATGCTGGTGGTGTTTTGCTCTACATATGTGTGTGAACAAACTTTTAGTGTGATGAACACCAACAAAACATCCTACAGATCCCAGCTGAGTGATGAACCCCTTAGATGTGTTCTGAGAATTGCCACAACAAAACACCAGACTTTGATGCACTGGCAAAACAAATGTATCAACAAAAAAACACTGTTCCCATAAAAAGTAAATCTTTTTGTTTGTTTGTTTATTTTTGATATGTAAGCATCTAGTCCTGGCTTGGCCCGCCTGTCAAATTTTAAAAGTCAATCTGGCCCCTGAGCCAAAAAGTTTGCCCACCCCTGGTCTAAGCATTCGCTTGAGTTTTTTGTTCATTCATTGAGGGTGTTTGTTGTTGTTTGTGTAGGTGAAGTCTCATTTTGGACATTTACATGTAATCCACTGACAAGCAGTAAGCATTTATCAATAAGATTTCACTAAGTATGATTTCAACTACTTGGATTGTCATATACATTAAGTTGGACTGAGCTCAGCATGTCTAGCAGCCCCTCGATGGCTATAAATTTGGCTTATCCCCAAGAGATGCATATTTTATTAAAATGAAGAGGAAACGTCCTTCTCGATTAGCACAGATTAGCATGCCCTCTCATTTTTTTGCATATAAAAAGATGAAGTGTGAAAAATGACCCTTTAATTTCTCTGCATTTCTGGGCCCAGCTGTCCAGGAGCTGTTGCCAGGCAACCAGCTGAGAGTCCACAAAGTCTCTGACAGCTCCACACTTGGAAAAAGAAAAAAAATGTTTGTTTACCAGGATTAATCAAATGAAGTCCTTTTGACTAATTAGTCGGCTTTTCTTAGTTTATTATCAATGTTGTTTTACTCCTTTGGATCAAACGGGGTGAACTGTCTTCTGTCTTCATCTCGGCAAAAAGGACAGTGAACAATTGTGGCTATTGATTTGAGGTCTCCACTTTTTTGTTGGACGTGTGCGTGCACGTGTGCGTAAATGAAAAAAGAACATCACAACAAGAGCATCCTCATTGCAGGCGCTCCAGTGATCAAACAGCTGTCCAAACAGCGTAGTGAAGACGGTCAACATAAAGTCTTGATTTGTGAGGCCGAGGGCTCTCCAAAGCCATCTGTTTCCTGGAGCATCAATGGCACCTCGGTATGTTACCCACCAACACACACACACAAACACACAGCTGCAGAAGTTGTGACTTGGGAAATTGTATCCATTCCTTTCCTCAGGAAACTATACAACCAATAGCAAAAGGGTGTTCTGATCATAAATGTTTTTCTGTTTTGTTTTGTTTTTTTCTTAGCAGCACTACAATAAAGAGGGTGTGTCGCCTTTTTGCGCTTGCAAAACCGACCAATTAGGGGATGTTTATGGAAACTTATCATTGTTTCCAAGGTTACATGAAAAGATCTCTATATGTTTTCCCCTATTTGATGAACTCTAAGTCAGGGGCTATTCTAGGATCATAGGTTTACGGGGGCTGAGCTCCTGGCCAGGCAAGATCAATTTCACATTTTAAACATTTTAACAAAATTTCATTCCCACATTTATGAAACAGAAGCATAACATGTTTTAGGAAAGTCTGTGATCTGATTAAGGTTATTTAAATGTTGAGCCCCAGCAAAAGAGGAATGGATTGGATTTCCACATATCCTGGTTTAAGCCAGGTACTTAAACCACAACTGTATATCACTGAAAGGCAGCGTATTGCTCTACGTGCAGGTAGCACGCGCTGAGCCGAGTCGGGAAGCGGTGCGAGGAATTGGGTGGAACAAACTATTTTTGAGACGTGCGGGGATGCTGTATTTTTGTTGTTAAAATATTACGTTTCAACCAAGTATTGTTTGGTTATACACTTTTCTAGCATGTTTAAAAAGGAAAAAGAGTAAAACTAAATAATCTCAAATTTTAAGGGTGCCGGGATTCAATTTAGGGGTGAAGCAAGCGCATCATTCTTAATTTGCTTTGACGCCTTCTGTTCATATCAAAAAGTATTTTTTACATGTGTAGCTAGATCAACATTCACTGCACTTGCGCAATAGGAAATGTAAGGGAACAAAAATCTGCCTTTACAAATATAATAAGACTCAAGAAAAAAGTCTAATATATTTAATTTATAGTTATTTTCAAAAAGTCTATACATCCATCCATTTTCCGTACCGCTTATCCTGACTTGGGTTGCGGGCGAGCTGGAGCCTATCCCAGCTGACTTTGGGCGAGAGGCGGGGTACACCCTTAACTGCTCGCCAGCCAATCACAGAGCACATATACACTCACATTCACACCTTTACATTGTATCTTTTCAGAGCAAAATGAGAAAAAAGTCATTATAGCTATAATATTACAACAATAGAATTCTTTTTTGTGTGTGTGTGTGTGTGTGTGGGTTATTTGGGAGGTTTAGAAAAAACACAATATTAAAAGAAAGTAATAATTTCCTCTACAAAATAATCTTAATATCAGGACGATCAAATTTAATGTTTTTTGAGAACAAAAAGTTATACTGTACTAATAGGTGTAAAAGATTGATGTATTACAAGAATAAAGTTGTATTTTGTATCGAAAAAAATCATACTATTAAGAAGGGAAAAAATCATATTACAAAAATAAACTAGTATTTTTTATTAATATTATTAAAATAAAGTTATTTTTTATGAGATATACACAATTTTACAATAATAAAGTAATATTCCCGCTACGAAACTATCTTAATCTTACAACAATAAAATGTTATGTTTTTCGAGAACAGAATGTCATAATAAGTGGAAAAGGTTGTAATATGACAATGAAGGCTTATTTTTCTCATGGAAAAAGTCCTAATATTAAGAGGGAAAAGTCATATTGCAAGAATAAATCATACAAGATTTATATTTTTTTATCGATATGAAAATTAAAAAAACAATATGTTTTATTATTGCTAGAATTAAATATTAAGGGGAAAAAAACTATATTCTTATAATAAAGTTATCAAACTTATACTAAAGTAACTTGACATCTTAACTCATCTATTGTGAATGATCTATTTTTGACACTTGCAAAATTGTGTCGCTGATATTCTGACTTTGTTCTCATACTATCACAAGATTCTTTCTGTAATATAACAAAAACAATTCCAGTAAAATTATGACTTTATTCTCATAATATTACATCTTTTTATCCTAAAATTACAACTTTATTTTCATTGCTGGATAACTTCATTTTCATCAAATTGTGTTGTTTCTAATAATATTAATGTATGACTTTTCTGTAAATTGTCATATTTTTTCCAATATCATGAGTTCTTGTCAAATCCATCCATCCAATTTTCTGGTGCACTGTTGGATAGAGTAAACAAGCTTAATTTCTCCCAGGCTCAAGCACTGCAGTGTCACAAAGACAAAATCCCATTTTTTTGTTTCTGCCATGTACCTGTATGCCGGCAGACAGCACAAGCGTCAGCAGGAGCAGATTGAATTACCTATATAACCCAAGGGGCTTTGGGCTGAAAATCTATTTGTGCAAGATAATTTTCATTCCTTTGAGTCCAAGCTGAACTCAACCTGCGTGTGATAATGAACCTTTATCAAGCAACACAATTTTCTGCATCTTTCTGAAAGGTTTATTTTCGTTTTACCCTTATGTGACGCCTTTTCAAAGAAGACTTGAACACAAGCCTTGCTAATAGCTCACATCCACTTGTATCTACTGTGTGTGTGTGTGTGTGTATATGTGTGTATATGTGTGTATATATACATGTGTAATATATATATATATATATATATATATATATATATATATATATATATATATATATATGTGTGTATGTGTGTGTGTGTGTGTGTGTATATATATATATGTGTGTGTGTGTGTGTGTGTATATATATATATATATATATATATATATATATATATATATATATATATATATCTGCTTCTACTAAATACTGAGCAAAGGGTCTGAATACTTATGGCTGTGTAATATTTCAGTTTTTCTTTTTTAATAAATCTGCAAAGACATTAAACAATTCCGTTCTTTTCTGTCAATAGGGGGTGCTGTGTGTACATTAATGAGGAAAAACATGAATGTAAATGATTTTAGCAAATGGCTGCAATATAACACACAAAAATTTTAAGGGGGTCTGAATACTTTCCGTACCCACTGAATATACGTGTGTCTGTGTGTGTAGTGCTGAATAGAGTGTTGGTTATTCCTTTTTTCTGTTTTGTTTTTTCTTCCTGTGAGGCTTCATTGTTTACAGGCATGCACCTGAACAAGAAGCTCACATTGGTAGAACATTGCCTCCTAGTGATTTTTAAAAGCAATGGTCATACAGGTCAATTTACTTGGGTTACAGTACAGAATCGGTCCCGACCAACCCGATAGGTTTGACGCTTTAAACAAATTTAAACACATTAAAATACACTTAAACTTGGTTTAAATTATTCCTTGGGATACTATCATATAACATCACTTTGTAAACAAAAACAAGACTTTCTCGCTAGAACAGTACTCCAAACAAGAGCCAAAGCATGCTTGCTTCATGTTGTTTACTTGTCATTCCCAGTTGAAGTTTACTGTAAAACTGACATATATAACAAATAATTGAACATTGTATATTTTAACAAAAATGTTCAACCAAACCATATCATTTTGTCTAACAAAAATCAATCTACTTAATGCTAACACCACAGAAGGGCTAACATAAATTAGCATAGCTGTTGAAACAATTGCTGCTTTAACACACATGGAGAATCAACACATACAAACAGAGCAGGCAACAATACTCACAGTCATATAATATATTCCCTCTGTTCTGTGAGAATGACATTGGCAATTAGTTGGGGGCCTTCTCTCCCACTTTTTTCATGCTCTCAAGTGTCAGGACACATATAGACTAACAAACATTCACACTCGCATTCACAGTAATGGACAATTTAATCTTCAATGAAATTAACTTGCACGTGTTTAGAATGTGGGAGGAAGTACCCCACGCACACGCCAATCTATTGACTGTGAGGCAGGGGCGCTTACCACAACACACCAGGCTCCTCTACACCCCGTATTTTAAAAGTGATACATCAATTATTAAAAGCAAGCGAAGCATTATTATACTAAAGTGGATTATTATTTAGATCAGACCAGTAACAGAAGGACAGGCTTTTATTTCGCCTGTTTCTTTTACAAAGAACACAGCAAAATGGAATATTGCCTCAATATAGTGAGTAGATGACATCTAGTGTGTCGTTAAAATACTTGTCAGACAGTGACAGTTGCTTTTCAACACAAGAGGTCGAGAAATAATTGTGGAATTGTATAATTGCCTTACGCACAGTTGCTGCCCGCCTCTGTTACGGCTGTGTTACTATCTCAGAAGTAAAAAAAATTCCTTGGTCATCTTTGTCACCCCATTCTGTGGCATTCATACAGAATACCGACAGCATAAAAAAAATAAATTAAAAAAAAAACAGAAATGGTCTATTCGAGGTGTGGCTTCATTTATTTAAGTAGCCAAACATGGTTTATTGGATAGGATTTGACAAAATATGTGATATATTGTATTCTATTGAAAAAGCTGTTAAAAAAAAGAAAAAAAAAGATTCGTCTTAAAAGTACTCTGAAAGGTCAAATGAACCATGCTGCCATTTTGTTCCCTAGCTTGATGAAAGTCCCTTCATCAACGGCAAGGTCACGCACAAAATCACAGTGGTACCCACCGTCAACCTGACCGTCTCGTGCACCGTGTCCAACGAGTTCGGCGTGGACACGCGGGACATTAATGTGTCTTCTCGTAAGTATGCTGCGCCCTCCCCGGTGGTGTCATTCGCTGAACTCCTCTCATCGGTGCTTTCCCCCACCTCACTCCCCATGCAGCTAACTTAACTTGCATGCTGACTCAACATCAGGACACTAATCATGTTCACTTTCATGAAACAGCACCTCACTGCTTTTTTCTTTATTGGTATTAAAAAAAAAGATTTAAGCAATCGCATGTTATGGACAAAGGTATTGGGACATTTAGCCGTTAGAAACACCGAACAGGACCATGGAAGAAAATGTGGAATGTATTATTTATTGTTCATCCTCATGGTATTTAACTCTCTCGTTATTGTTTACTAGGGATGCTAAAAATAGTTGAACCATTTAAAAAAAAAAAAAAAAAAAAAAAAAAAAGTTAGACAGGTGTTTGTAGGAAATCCCGTAATTAAAATAAATAAAATAAATTTACATAACATCTGATACACTGTACTTCTTAAATGTTTTAAATTTGTAAAAAATGTTCCCCCCTTTATGTGGTAAATGTAAAAATTGACAATGGCAAATGTATCCAGTTTTTTTCCAAATTTTATTGAGCCAAGCCACATAGTTTACATTAAAGAAAAATCTCGCTTCCACACAAAAATGTCACAAAAAGCAGATACACAGGTTAATTATGTACCTTCTGCCATCTAGTGGAAGAGCATTTAACGGTTCTCCCTGTCAACATACATTGTTGGCAGGGATAGGTGTACAAGGGTAAAAACAAAACAAAACTTACGACTAATTGAGTGAAATTGAATAATATCCCTTGGCGCACCTGATGATCTCTCATTGCACATCAGTGCTCTGTAATCACTGGACTTATCTTTACTTTTTGTTTGTGTGTTAAAGAAAAAAGTTTGTTTGTATTTTGTTTGCGTGTTAAAGAAAAAAGTAAAAGACAGCATGTCCGAGTTTGGTATCATTTCACACTTAACTAGAAAAATAAAGTGCAATGTGGACCATAACAGCGCGTCTGCGATCACCAGCAGAAGGTAATGTTTTGATGTTTTCTAATTTAATATAACATACCCGTTATAGCCAGTTACAACATATTGTAATGCATCCGAAAGTAGTCAATGATAGACACAGCTTCTGATTCTTCTTCAATTGCTTTATTGAAAAAACAGTAGGAAAAAAAAAAAAACACGTAATAAGTACATTCATACACGAGCTGCCGATGGCCACAACTAAAGCAGAGTAGTCACTCAACACGCAAACTGGCTAACGTGTTAGCCAGTTTTCAGCCAGCCAACTCTACACTCTCATTCGCTGACACCCATGTCACTCACCAGGCCATGCCCTGGGACAAAGTCACAAATACTACTGTCGAATGTGAGGATGATGACCCCAAGTGGACAAAAATAATACCTGCACCTCACATGCACATTATTGTATTTAATAATGATTTTTTTTTTATCTAATTACTCGATTAATCAATAGGATCATCAAAAGAATCGGAATAATTTGATCAAATTAAAAATGTTTTAAAATCAAGATATAATAATAGGAAGAAAATAACAAGGTCGACCCTCTTCTACACAACCCGTGCAAGCACATCTTTATGAACAGAAAAAGGCCTTGCCTAAACTATTCCCACTAGGTTGGAAGCATACAACTGTCCAAAATGGCTTACTTGGGTGAATAATTGAGATTTCAATTTGACTGTTTGATTAATTGATTGATTCATTGACATTTGTCTGAATACTTTTGTCCATCACATATTCACACAAACCTGATACTTGCATGCCACCGTCTCATCCTAAACGTTTGCTGTGTCACCATTTCATCCTCTTTTCTTGCCGAGTTGTGTGTGTGTGTGTGTGTGTGTGTGTGTGTGTGTGTGTGGGGGATGCTGGGACTCGACCTGTCCTCTCTCTGATCTGAACCTCATGCATGCAGACAGTAGACTAGACGTAGCATTAGACGTCATTTTTGCCTTGGTTGGAAGTTAATTTTCATTTCATATCTGATTTCAGTATTTGAGGAGGTGAGAGTGGATAAACGAGGTAAGTCGTAGATGTCTTCTTGCTTGTGAGAATTAGGAGAAGCGACTATAAAGCAAAAATTCTCTGGAAGAAATAGATAAATGTGGACTACTGCTACACAGAAGGAGTGGCGCCACCAGCATCCTGGCAAACATGACCCATTATTCTGCTGGCTGAACAAATTATGTCATAAACAGACGATTGCTGTCATTAACATTTACCTCAGCGATTCATAATCATGTACAGTGGCAATGTGTCCATTCAGCCAGTGCATTTAGTGTTCAGCTTCCTGTTTGTGGTCAGGAGGTCCGCACTAGCGCGTGACCGTCAGGTGCGTGATGCTCGTGTTGGTCTTTTGTTGTGCAGACCAATCAGAGGACGCCGATCAAACCAAGTTGGTGGTCGGAGTGGTGGTCGGCCTTCTCATCGCCGCCATGGTCATTGGGCTGGCGTACGGAATCTACCAGAAGAAATCCAAGTGAGTTACCATTCAATTAACAGGTCACATTTTAATGAAGACGCTTCAAAAAAATTTTGTCACGCGTGGTGATGTAAAAAGTAATTCACCACCTTAAAAAGTGCAAAAACGAAACACTCGACTGAGTTGCCACTGGATATAATTACAATATTAAATTTATCTTATATCGAGAAATAGTTATATCAATTTTTAAAAAATCATAATAATACGAGAATAAACTTTTCTTTTGAGGGGAAAAGGTCAAATTAGAAAACTTGTAATACTGTATGTAACAAAAATGAATAAAAAATTTAATGTAGTAGTGTAGTATTACGAGAATATTTTTGGAACTTGGAATATTGTGAGAATTTTTTAATTGAAATTTTACAACAACAAAAAAGTAGTATTTTTTGAGAAATAAAGTTGCATAATGCAACTAAAATTAATGTGTGCCGGGTCAAACTGTCACCCACGTAAAACATTTACAGTATTACTGTATCTGCAATGTTTTTAGTCGCATTTTATCAGAATCAAAATCATCTTTATTTTGCCAAGTATGTCAAAAAACTCAAAAGGAATTTGTCTCCGGTAGTTGGAGCCGCTCTTGTAAGACAACAGACAGTCAATTGACAGAGAATACTTTTGAGACATAAAGACATTGAGAAAAACAGTCACTGAGCAATAAAACGTTGCTAGTAATCTGGTAATGCCGGTACAATTTCTTTTTGTTTGTCTGTTTTTTTTGACAATTGTGCAAAAAGATGCAGAGACCTCTAGCAATTAGAGCAGTTTGAATGACTAATATAGCAATAGTCTGGTCCAATGGCCATTGTGCAAAGGGTGCCGAGACTTCAAGGAGTGTATGCGGTTTAAAGTGACTAGTAGATTATGCAAATGTTGCAGGTACTCCTCAGTCAGTGTGCAATTGGTGCAGATGCTACTCTGGCATGAGTGGCCAGTATTGGTCAACAACAGATATGCAAATAGTGCAGTGTGGTGAGACTACTACAGTGAGTGCACGAGTAATATATAATTGGCCCGACAGAAATGTGACAACAAACTCAAGACAAAATGTTGCAATGGAATTGTAGGTTAGGTGTTTAAGAAGTTGATTGCAAGAGGGAAGAAGCTGTTGGAATGTCTGCTAGTTTTAGTTTGCATTGTTCGGTAGCGCCTAACTGAGGGAAGGAGCTGGAAGAGCTGGTGACCAGGATGGGGAGGGTCCAAGAGGATTTTGCACGCTCTTGTCTTAGTTCTGGCAGTGCGCAAGTCCTCAAGGGTAGGGAGGGGAACTTTGTTGAACTCCTCCTCGGGAATTAACCCAAATGAGCTCTAATTGGAAGCAGATATTCTTCACTGACGAGCGGCGCTAAATTGAATGAATTACAGTGAACCCCTGCTATTCTCTGAGCTTGTAAATGCGAACGGATGCTACAAGATGGTGGCAAAGCACTGGAAATAGAGAGGATCATAAAGCATCAACACCATGCATCTAGTATGTACAGATTCATGAACCCATGTTACATAAATGACTGTATTTATTCGTTAAGTTGTTCAACACAAACAGAACACCTTCCCATGCTCATCAATAGCATTAGGTAGTGTATTTTTCTAAATAACGAGCTTAACACAAAGTGATGTGACATCACTCATGGGCCAACAAATGTGTGCACCTAGCACTTTACACAAATGGTATTAAATCATTAAACTTACCCTTTTGGTATTTTCACACAATAATAAATGTTACGGAATGCTGGAAAATTATAACAGCAAAATAGACTACACATGCTATTACTAGTAGTAGCTGCATCGGGAGAGAATCAAAAACAAACTAAGTTTCAGTTTCACTTTTGATTGTGAAGTGCATTCAAGTACCGCCAACCAAACAGAAAATCTCAAACACAGAATTAAACCTAACAACACCCAAATACCAGCAGATGGCGCCAAAGTAATACTTTTGCTTTGGATTTAGAACAAAAACAGTGAATAGACGAGATCTTCAGCAGATAATGGAGAATAGGTTCTATAAAGTTGTGAATGCCAGACTGCAGATATATAGGGTTTACTATAATTATTATTATTTAGGGCTGCAGCTATTGAATATTTTTATAATCAAGTATTCTGCCAATCATCCCATTGATTAATCAAGTAATCTGATCAAAATCTATTTTGCATTATTAAACACAATACTGTGCATGTGAGGTGCAGATATTATTTTTGTCCACTTGGGGTAGCCATCCTCACGTTCTATTGTACTCTTTGGTGACTTTGAGTGTGTATTAGGGGCTGCATGATATTGGAAAATAATGACATCGCTTTTTTTTTTTTTTTTTTTTTAAACCTGCAATATATATTGTGATGTGGAATAATACAGGATCAGTGTTGGGAAAGTTCATTTTCTACGCAAACTAGTTCAAAGTTTAGTTCATTGTTCCAAAAATGAACTAGTTCAGGTCATAATTCAAAATTTTGAACTAAGTTCACTGGTCCAAAAACAAACTAGTGCATAGTGATTGGGTTTTTTTCTTCAATATTTTGCTTATAGGCTATTACGCTCAAAATACTGGCATTTCATTTCCTCATTGTTGCCACCCATTCAGTCTACACATTAGCCAGTTGCAGCTTTCACCCTACAGTTTAAAAAACATGAGGAATGGTGTTTTTTAAAATGAGGAATCCAAACAAAAACAGGACTTCTGTCCTTCATGTGCAAACGAAAATACGCAACACAGTAGTATCATAGGAACAATGGTGAAAGGACATTGATAATTTTGCATTCCTTAGAGCTCTGGGTGACTATATTAACAAAATAATTTAGCTACTCTTATACTACAACACAAAATAAATTTCATATTAAAATAATAATAACAATACATTTTTACAATTATGTACTGTATTAAAAAACACTAACTCCCATTTACGCGTTCTCCCTGAACGCACCTCGCGCACTCTCTCATCTGCAGTGCCTGCCTAGTTGCATTCTGAAGGGAAAGAAAGAAATAGGAAATGCAACCGGTGTACATTCTTGCCATTAGCATGTCCGAACGGGTCCCTCTGCTGGTCACTTTTAATATTACAGTTGATTCACTGTAAGTTGCAGAACACCCGCATGGCAGCAGACCCTGCAATGTGACTATTGAGCACACGTATATTGCGATAACAATGCTCAAACAAAATATTGTGCAACCCTAGTATGTATGGCTTTAAAAGGCGGGGCCTGGCCTGGTGTGTGATGTGGGTGTCAGCGAATGAGAGTGTAGAGTTGGTTGACACGGTGTGGTGCATGTATCTGCATGCAGGAACATTAATCCGTATGGAAAAATTACAGCGGCGAAGCTTCGAGGCAGCGATTTTACTTAGACTTTTTTTTTTTTTTTCGCAATTGAATTATTCGATTAACCATTGCATACCTAGAAATATTGTAGTCATTGTCAAAACTGTCAACAGGCAAGGGAGCTGGAAGACAGGCGAGAAGGAGAACGGTTCTTCCGAGGAGGAGAGAAAGCTGGAGGAGAAGGTGGAGGAGAACAGCCAAAAAGCTGAAGTGTAGAGGAACGCCTAAGCCACCAACCATCCTTTGGGAATGTGAAAGGTAGCATCCACACACACTTACACAATATCATATCAATGTGAATTACCACTAACATTGTTCTCCTTTGCAGTGAGAACATGGAACGTAGCACGTTTCTCCTCCTCACATCATCTTTTGGGAAAAGAAGAAAAAAGTGTACATTACAATGAGGACAGCTTGGATTTGATTTCAGGGAGAATTTGACAACAAATCCAATCCTACTCTTGGAGAGAAAAAAAAAACAATTGGATACTGTATGTGATATACATGCACTACTTGTCACACACATATACACAGTGTAGCTCTGTCTTCTGTTAGCGATCATGTTTGTTAGGAAGTAACTTTTATTTTAAATAACTTCTAGACCAGTTTTGCCTCTGCTGTTAAGATGTGTAGGAAGTGCATCATGTCTTGCCATGTCATCCATTTTTTTTATTTTTTAATGTACATACATTTCTGTTCATTTGTGGCGTAGAGAATGGCAGAAAGGCCTAAAGGGATTTTGCTAAAGTTGGTCTTGGCGATAACGCGTCATTTATGATTTTTCTTTTTTTTTTTTTTTTTTTCCAAATGTACTGTACGTTGTCGGCCATCAACGAGCGTGTAGATTTACCCAGAGAGTTATGTTCATTTCGCCACCCTTCCAGTGAATCTACCTGCTCGTGTCTTCAGTGAGTGATTCATATTTGAGTTGATGTCACAGCTGGAGCTCAAAATGGGGAGATGCCATTGTGAGCTATGAGTTTTATTTTGTTGTTGTTGCTGTTGCTATTTATGTTGTACAAGATGAAAGATCATCGCGGTCCTCACACGGCTTTTTCCCCCACCATACCGCGTTTTGATTTGTTGATGAAAACACACTTGCAGACTTGAAATGAGTAGAAGTAGAATAATTTCTGAATTAAAAGCATCCAATTGGAAGAATGACCAAAGAAAGTGAACATTGCCATGCAAGTATTGTAAATATCTGTTGTGTTTTTTGTACTTTTGTTTAAAATAAAGTGTACATTTGGAAGACATAAGCCCACAGTCTTATATTTTACATTTTTTTATTTCAGATGTTGGCGGTGGGCTTAAAAAAGGCATTAGACTGGATCCCAATTGAACAGTTTATGCCACGACTGCCCTAAATTAACAGTATTTATTTTTGTTTCTGTTACAGTGGTTAATACAACAGTATGGGGAAGATCTTCCAATGAATTTATATGAATTAAAGCTAAAATTAATGTTATCAATGAATTTTCAAATGTACTGTTTTACAAAAAAAGTGAACATTTTTCTGTAATGGTTAATACACCTGCATGTAGTCAATCTTTAATCATATATGAATTAAAGATTAAATTAATTGCATAATTGTATGCAAACGAACTTTAAGTGAAATTATATCAATTAAAGGTAAAATTACATTTTTAAATTATTATTTTACAAAAAAAAAAACATGTTTCTGTAGTGAATAAAACATGAGAATGTAAACCCAAATGATATGAATTAAAGCTCAAATGGATTATTGTTGGTCATAATTTTTAACCTTTACGCTTGATCCTTTTCGGACTTTTCAAAGAAGCTCTAAAAGTGCCTATAAAAAGGAGAATTCATTTTGAAATTGAAAACTGTAAAACTCACTGAAATGGAAAGAGACCGCATTAAAACGCTTGTTGATGCTGGATGATCTTATTGATTTTTGACAGGTGTACTAAAACGTTGAAGTGAAATTGGAAAATCAAATCCACCAAATACCATATTGACGCCACAACAAGTGGTAATGATGAGGTATAGATGAAATATGTGATAGCCGTGCACGTACATGCTGTTGTCCACTTTTTGAGGAAATTGGTTTGAAATAATTCAAATTAAAAAGAAATCTGAGCTGAATACAATGCGCTAACATGTATAATCCATCTTAACTTTTAAGTTTTATTGATTATATCTTGATGCTTATACCTCTATGACTTTTAAGCATTGGTGGCTGTCTGTCCACTGAGACGTTCTTTGTTACTGCAGCTGATGAGCCAACTGAGTAGTTGGATTCAGATCAGCAATTAGTATAATTGCAGATGAAGAAAGGTTATGATCATTATACAGGGTTAGGTAGTCACTGAAAAATAAGAATTTGCATGATCATCTCCTATCCCAGCTGAGTTATACCCTGGAGCGGTCGCCAGCTAGTTACAGGGCAGTGGATTGGCTCCAGCACACCCGCGACACAAGTGGCAATAAACGGGACTGAGAACGGACGGATGGTGTACCTAATGAGGTGGCTAGCGTGGTCCAGCTCTTCACCCACTTTACACCTCTGCTACCATCTTGTGGTCAAATAGTAAACTTAAGCAACTTCTTTGTGGAGCATGAAGTCAATAAAAAAAAGAATAATAACACGTGCTGAGTGGGGATATGATTGGGGGAGTAGGTTTTCGACACAGACTGAACATTTTCACCAGGGAAAGAGCTGAAGAAGGGTGGGAGCTCAAAATATATGGAAAAGAGTTGGAAATTGTTGGGTCATTGGAATACCTGGGAGTTCTATTTGAGAGTAGGCTGACATGGGACGAACATATTAATATGGCGCCGTGACAACAACGTTTTGGATGTTTTGAGGAGCGAGGAGCTAGAAACGTTGAGACGCGCTCTTATTATGGGAGCCTTCGCCGTGTCGTCACCAAATGGTCACGGTGTCAAAAAGCCAATGGAAGTCACTAGCCGACCACGAGCTATCGGGTTATTACAACAGGAACCATAATGACCGACCATGTTTGCTTTTGGCACTTAGGAGGCTCGCTTTCTCCATTCATTTGAACGTACCCAGTGTGTACGTAAGTTCGCGTACGTTCTGGTCACAAGCTTTGCTTTTTCATCCTCGGGTACTTCTTCTTTTCCTTTCGGCTTGTCCCGTTAGGGGTCGCCACAGCGCGTCATCCTTTTCCATGCGAGCCTATCTCCTGCATCCTCCTCTCGAACACCAACTGCCATCATGTCTTCCCTCACGACATCCATCAACCTTCTCTTTGGTCTTCCTCGAGCTCTCTTGCCTGGCAGCTCCATCCTCATCATCCTTCTACCGATATACTCACTCTCTCTCCTCTGGACGTGTCCAAACCATCGAAGTCTGCTCTCTCTAACTTTGTCTCCAAAACATCGAACCTTGGCTGTCCCTCTGATGAGCTCATTTCTAATTTTATCCAACCTGGTCACTCCGAGAGCAAAGCTCAACATCTTCATTTCCGTCACCTCCAGCTCTGCTTTCTGTTGTCTCTTCAGTGCCACTGTCTCTAATCCGTACATCATGGCTGGCCTCACCACTGTTTTATAAACTTTGCCCTTCATCCAAACAGAGACTCTTCTGTCACATAACACACCTGACACCTTCCTCCACCCGTTCAAACCTGCTTGGACCCGTTTCTTCACTTCCTGACTTAATGGTCCACAGGGATTCCAGTCTAACATCATCTGTCAACCTATCCATCACCACTGTAAACAGGAAGGGGCTCTGGGCTGATCCCTGATGCAGTCCCACCTCAACCTTAAACTCCTTTGTCACACCTACAGCACACCTCACCACTGTTCTGCTGCCCTCGTACATGTCCTGTATTATTTGAACATACTTCTCTGCCAATCCAGACTTCCGCATGCAGTACCACAGTTCCTCTCTGGGTACTCTGTCATAGGCTTTCTCTAGATCTACAAAGACACAATGTAGCTCCTTCTGACCTTCTCTATACTTTTCCATCAACATCCTCAAGGCAAATAAAGCATCTGTGGTACTCTTTCTAGGCTTGAAACCATACTGTTGCCCGCAAATACTCACTTCTGTCCTGAGTCTAGCCTCCACTACTCTTTCCCATAACTTCATTGTGTGGCTCATCAACTTTATTCCTCTATAGTTCCCACAGCTCTGCACATCACCCTTGTTCTTAAAAATGGGCACCAGCACACTTTTCCTCCATTCCTCAGGCATCTTCTCACGCACTAGAAATCTATTGAACAAGCTGGTCAAAAACTCCACAGGAATGTCATCAGGACCAACTGCCTTTCCATTTTTCATCCTCTTTAATGCCTTTCTAACTTCCCCCTTACTCATCATTGCCACTTCCTGGTCCACCATACTTGCCTCTTCTACTCTCCCTTCTCTCTCATTTTCCTCATTCATCAACTCCTCGAAGTATTCTTTCCATCTATCTAGCACACTACTGGCACCAGTCAACATATTTCCATCTCTATCCTTAATCACCCTAACCTGCTGCACATCCTTCCCATCTCTATCCCTCTGTCTGGCCAGCCTGTATAGATCCTTTTCTCCTTTTTTAGTGTTCAACCTGGCATAGATGTCATCATATGCCTCTTGTTTGCCATTTGCCACCTCTACCTTTGCCCTATGTCGCATCTGAATGTATTCCTTTCGCCTCTCCTCGGTCCTCTCAGTGTCCCACCAAGTCTCCTTCTCTCCTTTCCTGCCAGAAGATACACCAAGTACTCTCCTGCCTGCCTGTCTGATCACCTTGGCTGTAGTGGTCCAGTCTTCTAGAAGCTCCTCCTGTCCACCGAGAGCCTGTCTCACCTCTTCCCGAAAAGTTGCACAACACTCGTCCTGTCTCAGCTTCCACCACATGGTTCTCTGCTCTGCCTTTGTCTTCCGTATCTTCCTCCCCACCACCAGAGTCATCTTACACACCAACATCCTATGCTGTCGAGCCACACTTTCCCCCACTACCTTACAGTCGGTAACCTCCTTCATATTACATCGTCTGCACAAGATGTAATCCACCTGCGTGCTTCTACCTCCGCTCTTGTAGGTCACCCTATGTTGCTGCCTCTTCTGGAAAAAAGTGTTCACTACAGCCAATTGCATCCTTGTTGCAAAATCTACCACCATCTGTCCCTCCAAGTTCCTTTCCTGGATGCCATACTTACCCATCACTTCTCCATCACCCCTATTTCCTTCACCAACATGTCCACTACAATCTGCACCAATCACGACTCTCTCTCTGTCTGGGATGCTCAGAACTACTTCGACTAGCTCCTTCCAGAATTTCTCTTTCACCTCTAGGTCACATCCTACCTGTGGGGCATAGCCGCTGATCACATTATACATAACACCCTCAATTTCAAGTTTCAGCCTCATCACTCGATCTGATACTCTTTTCACCTCCAAGACATTCTTAGCCAACTCTTCTTTTAAAATAACCATTTCTCCATTTCTCTTCCCATCTACACCATGGTAAAATAATTTAAACCCTGCCCCTAAACTTCTAGCCTTACTGCCTTTCCACCTGCTCTCCTGGACACACAATACTGTATATCAACCTTTCTCCTAATCATCATGTCAACCAACTCCCGAGATTTTCCTGTCATAGTCCCAACATTCAAAGTCCCCACATTCAGTTCTAGGCTCTCTGCTTTCCTCTTCTCTTTCTGCCAAAGAACCCGCTTTCCACCTCTTCTTCTTCTTCGACTTCGACCTACAGTAGCTGAATTTCCACCGGCGCCCTGCAGGTTGACGGCGCCGGTGGCGGACGTTGTTAACCCGGGCCACGACTGATCCGGTATGGAATTCTTTGGATGAAGGCTCATATTTCTTTGGCAAAGTTTTAAGCCGGATGCCTTTCCTGACGCAACCCTCTGCATTTATCCACTGGCTTGTGCCCCCCTTAGGGCTGCATTATGAACATTTTCTCTAACAATAAGTAACTTTGGGGGCTTTTTCATTGAAATCAAACGTTTCTATTGTTTATTTTCTCATAACTGTGTATTTTATGGTTTCTGTTATCTTGGTAGAGTAGCAACAGTATATAGTATGTCCTGCATTTGTAAATTGTTTGGGTAACTGTAGATTGCTGAATCACCAAGTCTTTGAAATGACTTTCATTCTTGCCAGCTTTATGGAAATCAACAATTTTTTATCAGAGATCCCCTGAAAACATTTCTTGCGCACAGCAAATTCCAAAAGTTGGAGCAGTTTTTACCATCCAAGCAGCTGTAGTGCACACCTCCAAACATTTCCTTTATCGAGACTACAAGTGTGCTAAAAACTCACTCCAGTTATCTCTTTGTGGGGTCCTGAACTCAAAGGTTCACATACTTTTTCCACAAGCACTAAGAATTCTTTTCCCGACTTGTTCTTACTCAAAACATCCATCCATCCATTTACTGAGCCGCTTCTCCTCACAAGGGTCGCAGGAGTGCTGGAGCCTATCCCAGCTATCGTCGGGCAAGAGGCCGGGTACACCCTGAATTGGTTGCCAGCCAATCGCAGGGCACACATAAACAAACAACCATACGCACTCACATTCACACCTAGGGGCAAATTAGAGACTTCAATTAACCTAGCATGCATGTTTTGGGGATGTGGGAGGAAACCGGAGTACCTGGAGAAAACCCACGCAGGCACAGGGAGAATATGCAAACTCCACAAAGGCAGGGCTGGGGAACTGTGAGGCAGATGCTCTAACCAGTCTGCCACTGTGCCACCTACTCAAAACATGACAGATGAAAATTATTATTTGACACATTATAAGTGTCAATACCCTTGACATTGATGAAGATCACATCACATTTTATGACAAAAGTCGTGTTTAGTAAAAGAAGAAGAAAAGAATGCTGCGCCAGAAGGTTCCATTGTTTGAACAGAAGCTTGTTGAAACAGTTTTTTGGGCACATATTTCAACCCATACAGGCGCTCCTTCAGGGCCTTGACCTCCCAATGGACATCTGCAAGGGCATTCAACAGAGCACAGATGCTGCTGACCGAGACACGACGCAGGTGCGTTCGGACGTCTTCCACTGATGAGACACCACATACACTTAGGTGTGCTATAACTGCAGACATTTTAGCTATTTTTGAGAGTATTACATCCAAATCAGGTGAACGGTGTATAGGAATTACAACAGTATGTATATATGTGCCTCCCGCTTTCGAAGGGATCAGAAGTAGAGGGACAAATTAACAATCATAAACTTTGACTTTTGAATACTTGGTTGCAGTCGCATACAGCCTGAAGTGTGGAATGGATCAACGACATCAGACGACACTGGATTTCATCCCTGGTGACGCTCTGCAAGGCCTTCACTACAACTGTCTTCACTTCTGGCTTGTTGTTGCTTGGGGCATTGTCCCTTCAGTTTTGATTTCAACAAGTGAAATGCATGCTCAATAGGAATCAGGTAAGGTGTATGCATCTCTGACAATAGCATACATTAGGTCCAGTGTTCTGTTGCCTCTTGTGTGGCAATCCACATACTTTGAAGAGAGAGAAGCATGATATACTGTAAGTCCACGGATAAAACAACGACAACATTATTAAGAAAAAAATCAATCTTAGCAAAAATGGTTTGTTTTTAATCATCTACAGACTTACGTTTTCTTCTCAATTATTACTCTGCAGGCGGCACGGTGGGTGACTGGTGAGATCGTCTGCCTCACAGTTCTGAGGTTTGGGGTTCAATCCCCGACCCCACCTGTGTGGAGTTTGCATGTTCTCCCTGTGCCTGCGTGGGTTTTCTCCGGGCACTCCGGTTTCCTCCCACATCCCCAAAACATGCATGGTAGGTTAATTGAAGACTCTAAATTGCCCGTAGGTGTGAATGTGAGTGCGAATGGTTGTTTGTTTATATGTGTGCCCTGCGATTGGCTGGCAACCAGTTCAGGGTGTACCCCGCCTCCTGCTTGATGATAGCTGGGATTGGCTGCAGCACTCCCGCGACCCTTGTGAGGATAAGCGGCTCAGAAAATGGATGGATGGATGGATGGATGGATGGATATTACTCCGCACACCATCTTTTGTGACTTTGAATTCAAATAACAGATTTTGTTGTGTGCAACGGTCACCACTAGGTGTCAGAAATTATCCGTCCAATATAATTGTGCTTTGTGCTTATACCTGTATTGAATAGTATCATCCATCCATCCATTTTTCATACCGCTTATCCTCACTTATCCCAGCTGACTCTGGGATGTGGGAAGAAACCGGAGTCACCAGAGAAAACCCACGCAGGCACGGGGAGAACATATAAACTCCACACAGGAGAGGCCGGATTTCAACCCACATGCTCAGATGTGTGAACAAGTCGCCCACCATGCCACCTGAAGAGTATCAGTGTTATCAAATAGAGAAAATATACTACATATACATTTGAGAGAAAAGGTGTAGTTCATGAAATCACAGTAAGTATTTGTATGAAAAACATTTATAAAACAATGAAAAACAGTAAATACAGTGTTGAATGTGCCTTCTTGTACTTCATGAAAACATTCTGATTCCATCTGTAACTTCATAATTCGTACTTCTGTTGTATGTCAGTACCATTGTAAATGTAGGACCCCATGTACGATCTGTCCACGGCCACAATGGGGAAAATTCCAGATTCATCAAATTACATATATTTTTGGCAAGAATTATTGTACTTGACACTATTTGTTTCACCTGTGTTTTACAGTTTCTAAAAACTTTTTTGTGTGTAAATGCGTGTGCACAAATCACGTGACTATTATACAGTGCATAGCGTGCCTCCTCGTCTGCTACCCAGAAATGTACTCGGCCAGGGGTTGTAGACGGCCGGGGTCATCAATAACTGTGTTCTCCTCTTGGGAACTCTAAACAACAAAGGTTATAAATTCATCAGGCATTCCCTCTATACCATAATGTCAAAGCTAAATGGCGTTAATAATTCATGAAAAGTAAAGTTCATGCAGATAATAACTATAATGCCACCAGTTAGTTTGCCACGTATATACAGTATGACATTTTTTTTTAAATGTTTTTTTTTTTTTTACTTAATGGTGAACAAGACATCCCGAAAATGGAAAAGTTGCTTCTCCAAGGTGACCACCGTAAAGCCAGCTGCTGACTTGCGTGTGGATTCCGCCAGAGGGAAGGGGGAGGGAGTTGCTAGCCCTTTCAGCACCACATACTGTACCCTTACATTATGGCAAATAAATGGCGCCCTCTGCTGGACCGGACTCAAACTGGCGCCCTCACTGCACTGGACAGTGGAATAATGATGAAATTGTGAAGGAGCTGAAAAACTTGCCTGACCTTCCCAGACCAACAATGACTCAATTTGAACTGCTGTCTTTCCTTCATGACACTGAACACTCTGAAATACGAGTATCCCAATCTGTGGACAGCTCTAAGAGTTGCGCGAAGGTTATCTGTTACTGTTTCAGTGGCGGAGAGAAGCTATTCCAAGTTGAAGCTTATTAAAACATACTTAAGGTCAACCATGACACAAGAACGGTTTTCTGGTTTGGCAGTGATACGTATTAACCACCCTGTAGCTGATAACATATCATACGACAATATGATTGATGATGTTGCTCGCACTAAGACGGACGGCCGTGCACATATTTAGTTACGAGAGCACTGAAAAAAAGTGTATTTTGGAGTTCTGATTTGTAGTTGTAGGTAATTGTAGAAAAATTGCCTACAATCCCCTCTGGTGAACATGCGTGATATTACTTTTTAAACATTTGTAATATTCATCCATCCATTTTCCATACCGGTTATCCTCACTAGTCACGGGCGTGCTGAAGCCTATCCCAGCTACAGTGGGTACGGAAAGTATTCAGACCCCTTAAAATTTTCACTCTTTGTTACATTGCAGCCATTTGCTTAAATCATTTAAGTTAATTTTTTTCCTCATGAATTTCCACACAGCACCCCATATTGACAGAAAAAAAATGTAATTGTTGAAATTTTTGCTTATTTATTAAAAAAGAAAAACTGAAATATCACACAGCCATAAGTATTCAGACCCTCTGCTGTGACACTCATATATTTAACTGTGCTGTCCATTTCTTCTGATCAGCCTTGAGATGGTTCTACACCTTCATTGAAGTCCAGCTGTTTGATTACACTGATTGGACTTGATTAGGAAAGCCACACCCCTGTTTATATAAGACTCTACAGCTCACAGTGCATGTCAGAGCAAATGAGATTCATGAGGTCAAAGGAACTGCCTGACGAGCAGAATTGTGCCGAGGCACAGATCTGGCCAAGGTTGCAAAAAAATTTTTTGCTGCACTTAAGGTTCCTAAGAGCACAGTGGCCTTCATAATCCTTAAATGGAAGACGTTTGGGACGATCAGAACCCTTCCCAGAGCTGGCCGTCCAGCCAAACTGAGGACTCCAAGATGGTGGGAAATAAGATTCTCTGGTCTGATGAGACCAAGATAGAACTTTTTGGCCTTAATTCTAAGCGGCGAAAACCAGGCACTGCTCATCACCTGTCCAATACAGTCCCAACAGTGAAGCATGGTGTTGGCAGCATCATGCTGTGGGGGTGTTTTTCAGCTGCAGGAACAGGACGACCGGTTGTAATCGAAGGAAAGATGGAAAGATGAATGTGAGAAAACCTTCTCCAGAGTGCTCAGGACCTCAGACTGGGCTGAAGGTTCACCTTCCAACAAATCAATGACCCTAAGCACACAGCTAAAATAACAAAGGAGTGGCTTCAGAACAACTCCGTGACTGTTTTTGAATGGCCCAGCCAGAGCCCCGACTTAAACCCAATTGGAGAGACCTGAAAATGCCTGTCCACCAACCTTCACCATCCAACCTAACAGAACTGGAGAGGATCTGCAAAGAGGAATGGCAAAGGATCCCCAAATCCAGGTGTGAAAAACTTGTTGCATCATTCCCAAAAAAGACTCACGGCTGTATTAGCTCAAAAGGGTGCTTCTACCAAATACTGAGCAAAGGGTCTGAATACTGATGGCTGTGTGATATTTCAGTTTTTCTTTTTTAATAAATCTGCAAAAATTTCAACAATTCAGTTTTTTTTTCTGTCAACATGGGGTTCTGTGTGTACATTAATGAGGAAAAAAATTAACTTAAATGATTTTAGCAAATGGTTTCAATATAACAAAGAGTGAAAAATATAAAGGGGTTTGAATACTTTCCGTACCCACTGTATCTTTGGGCGAGAGGCAGCGTACACCCTGAACTGGTTGCCAGCCAATCGCAGGGCACTTATAAGCAAACAACCATTTGTACGCACATTTACAGGCGAGTTAGAGTCCTCAATTAACCTACCATGCATGTTTTTGGGATGTGGGAGGAAACCGGAGTACCTGGAAAAACCCACGAAGGCACTGGGAGAAGATGCAAACTCCACACAGGCGAGGCCGGATTTGAACCAGATGTGCTAACCAGTCGGCCAACGTGCCGCCCAATTGTAGTATTGTCATGAATAATTGATACTATGTCAGTCTACTAAGCTCCCAAAAACATGCAAAGTAGGCTAACTGAAAACTCTAAATTGCCCGTAGGTGTGAATGTGAGTGCGAATGGTCGTTGGTTTATATGTGCCTTTGCGATTGGCTGGCGACCAGTTCAGGGTGTACCCCGCCTCTCACCGGAAGATAGCGAGGATAGGCTCCAGCACGCCTGCAACGATAGTGAGGATAAGCGGTACAGAAAATGGATGGATATATTGATTTATTTATTTATTTATGCATGCTGAGATTTGCCTCAGGAACAAGTGTATGCGCCCTGTGCGACGCCTGTCGACTGCGCAGCCCTGGCCTATTGTCAACAGAGGGGTGCGAGATGGTGGGGGTGCATATACCTTTTGGAATTATGGCCAAAACGTTCGCCCTTGGTTTCATCTGCCCATAAGCATAACACATATTTCCCACATGCGTTTGGGAGATTTCAAGTGTTTTTTTTCCCCTTTACTTTGAAAGATAAGGCTTCCGTTTTGCCATCCCACCCCATACCCAAGAATCATTAAGAAGACGGGAGATTGTTGTCACATGTACTAAACAGCCAGTACTTTCCAGAAATTTCTGCAGCTCCTTTCATTTTGCCCTCGGCCTCTCGGCAGCCTCCCTGACAAGTTTTCTTGCCAACAGCAATTTTCGAGAGATGTCCAGTCCTGGGTACTGCCAGTGTTTTGCCATATTTTCAGTGTTCCATGGTATATGTAATGTCTTGGAAATGATTTGGTACTCTTCTCCTGACTGAAACTTTTGAACAATGAGATCCCTCTCATGCTGTAAAGTACTCTGTGGACCACGGCTCGTGCTGTAAGGCCTGGCGCACACTGAGTGGTGCGGCTGAATGCGACGTCTGAACTGCACAATCGCGAAATAAATGCAGTCAGCTATTCCCACCTGCACACCAGGCGATTGACCCTCGCTCACATAACCAACTCACTGCAATGGAAAAAGTGTGTCATCTGCAAACAACATTTTGAGGCTCCACATATACTACAATATTATTTTTTTATTGACCCTCAGAGGCACACGTTATACAGCCAGTAGTTGACTACAGCAAACGTAATTGATTGAAGGATAAGGATTTGTCTCCAGCGCCTTCAGTCGACCAAACACACAGGCGGGCCTTATTTTTCATGATTTCAGAGGCATAAAAAAAAAAAAAAAAAAAAACAATACAATCGTTTATCGTGATAGTTTTGGGGAAAAACCTGTATTTCATTCTAAAAAAAAAAAAAATTGTGACAGGCCTACACAGGTACATATGGCATTATATATACAGTAATATACGTAGTTATGTTTCATTGTTAAACAAAATATATCTACAGTATACTGTTATACTGTATTGGTATGCCTTGGCGGCGTCCGCCTGGATCTTGCCTCATGCCCGGAAATGTTTATTTTTGTTGCAAAAACTCATGTGATACGACATGGCATTTTTGATTGGGCGGTACATCTGTGACATTGCAATGCCGTACACCTGCGATTCAAACTTCAAATAGTATGTCGTCTTCAAGTTCTTGTAACGTATTACTATATGAGCAACCATATATAATTTAGGAGTTACACTTTCAGGTTCTGTTTTACAGAAGGTACTTTTGTTACAAATGTCAATACATTTTTAGATACACGTGTTAGATTGGTATATATTATGTAAAATTTTTAATGTAGTTCTCTGACTTTATTTGTGACACAAAATATAAAGATATTAAGCCATGTCTTATGCCAGTAAATATCCATAAAGTTTTCTTAGCATTACAGAAATATTTTTCAATGTGTTTATTGGTTCTTTTTTTTTTTTTTATAGGATATCAATACCATTAATATAAAGGGTAAAATCAGTAGTGTATTGCACATCTTAGTTTGTGTGTGCCCTCCTCTCTGGCCACTTACATTTCCGTCGTCATTGGTGCATCCGGGCACTTTGTTTTTTTGATTGACAGTTGCCATGGCAACAAGCGAGCGCATCGCCATTTTGTCAGGAGGGTTTTTTTTCCCTCCCCCTTCCAGCTTCAGTCTTTTTTCAAATGTTTCTCCCTTCCCGCCGGAATAATGCTGTCAGTGGATGTACATTTGATGTTTTCGGATAATGAGACGCGTCTAATGGACCGGGAGAAGAAGCTCGAGAGGCCGACATTTTAACGTGCCCGAAAGAATTAGGCGGCGCCGCCACGAAAGTCGGCTTGTCCGCGGCGTCTGTGCTCCAGCGGGCCGGTTCACTGCGCAGGTTTGGACCGCGCGCCATTTTGTGAAAATTGACACAAAATTCCAAAGCCGAATTAGCGGAGGACGCGGCGCCCGTTTGAGGTTCAAAAACACGCCGAAGCCACCTTCGCCGTCGCGCCGCTCCAGGAGGTCGATGCGAATTTGACAAAAGACTGCGTAAAAATCGCTTTGACGTAGCCTTTTTTTAGCGGCGGGGGCTAACGATTGTTAGCTCGAGGCTAGCCTGGGAAGCTAGGTGGCTAACGTTCATTTTGTCAACTAGCAGCACTAGTTAGCACTAGCCACATTCGCCAAGCTTAGCTACTAACTTAGGCGTGCTAGTCAACGTTAGCATGTTGCTAGTCATCAGCTGATGGTAACGTCGATCTCCGTCGAAAAATGGAGAGTTTACTCGAGTTGGCTGGCAAATAATTGTCGTGTTTGCCGGTCGGAAGACAGACGCCGGATCGGATTGAACGTGATCATTCCTCGCTAACCGTGCAAAGGGAGGGGAGAATCTCAAGCTGGATAAGTTTCCTCATCATACAGGTTATTGGACTTTAAATGAAGATCGTGCCATCAGAGGTAAGCGGCTACTACATTTATCATTTTTATTTTAAACTGGGTGCAGCTTTCTCCCTCTTTTGGATCGCGTTTGTGGATATAAATCCAGATCAATGATGGAGTTGGCGGACGGTAGCCCTACCACTGTATATGGCGGGTTTAGCTAACCTATATGTGGGGCTGAAAGTCGAAGTGGAGGGTGGCAAATGAGGACTATTTTCCATTTCGATGGCGTTCTTTAAAAAAAAGGGGGGGGGGTGGATTGTGTGTGGAGAGTCATGCTGGTACCGCTAACATTAACCCTGCGGTATTACAGTGTCATTGTATGATTAAAACCGTAAAAAAAAAGCCACATCACTATTCGAATCTTAACTGAATTGTCTATATGTGTGGGGGATCTCTCCTAGCCTAATGTTGCTAATTCAACGAAGCCCTTGGCTAATGGTTAACGTTGACTTGTTGACGAACCAGCTGAGTGGGCCCCAACAACCCGCTGGCTCAATTGAGCACAGCGTCACTAGCTAAAGCGTTCCCTCCACCACAGCTGGATGGATGGACGGATCGGATCCAGAGATTTGTGCTCGCTCTTTTTCGTCTTAGCTAAGGGGAAGTTCCTCTCGAAAGAACGTTTCTCGGGCGAAATGCGTTCACAGGGGACCGGAATAGCACAGAATATGCGCTCTAATCATTTCCAGCCATGATGAGATCTGCCCCATCGTCTGTAAGTACACCGCTACCCACAGCAGCCACTGCCGCGGTCCTTATTACATATATAGATGGATATTTTTGGGCTGATTTAAGGTTTGGGAATGCAGTCCGATGGGTTTAATATAGAGTAAAATGTGATACGGCCACTAATATAGCAAGCTAGCCGCCTTTATTTTGTGAACATTCAAGGCCTCTCTCTTGGTTGCTGAGCCAGAGAAGGAACTGTTCAGATGCAGCCAGTCCTGAACAATATAATTACGATATTTAACACAAAAAATAGGGTCATGTGCTTGTGACTTTGTGTGGGCCTGATAGTAGTTGATTTTCACAGGAAGGGTGGTGTTAAAATCAAAACAGTCCGTCTGATTGTGGAATAACTTTTCAAGGCATCGGTGTTAGCTGATCTGTTGACAAAACAGACAACAAAATCTTGTTAACTACTTTGCAGACTTCAGTAGCTCATGCCTATATCCAAAGCAGACTGTTTATAGTTTTAATTCAACTTCAAGCTATGGCGAGACATCCTCCATACAACCCACAGTCCACCATGAAATTCTTAAAACCCTCAAACGACAGTGACAATAATGTGCTTTTATTCCATATAGTTGGTTGCCTGCTGGACTCTCCTGCCAGGATGATATGACATTTTTTCACAAGATGCATCCAGGTTAGAGGTTGTTGTGTGTTTATATATCTCTATATCCTCTTCTATAGAATGGGAAGCGGTGAACTTCAGTTCCCCCCTGTCGCTGTGCTCTTCTCCAAATTTGCTTCACGCTATGTGAGACAAAGATGCATTGCAGTTTAACTTTTAGTGCTTCAGGTGATTAAATGACATGTTTTTAAAGCTGCAAAATGAAGGAAAAACATGCCCATTTTTTTAAAAATGTCAATTTAAATTGAGCCGAACGAAGAGCGTCATATATGTATTTATAAGTGCAGCAGAAGGCATCTTGTGTTACACTTTGTGTGTTCCTTTAAATACAGCCTTTGCCTGTGCTCTCTCGTCTTGCCGTCCGTCGCCTTTTCTTGCTTGCTGTCAGCGGCGGCCGTGTATTTTGTGGCGCTCCAGAGCTGGGTCAGCTTTCTTACCCTCTCGCACCGACCGAGTGCAGCTTTTTGGGCTGTGCAGCTATTTTACCGTCAGCCTCTCCTGTCGAAAGCGTCGTCTAAGTGTGCCAAAGTTCAATTTGATTTCTTGTTTATTTCTTGTTTTCTCATTGGAAAATGGGAGCCGCTCTGCCCTGGCAACAAAAGTAGGCTATTTGCATACTGCGTTGTGATTGGCCTGTGCGTTGATGGGCTTGCCAAATCACGCTGTATCTCTGTGGTGATAGGCTATGCTAATTAGGTGCTGTTGCTGGGATTCTGAATAGTGGTTACTGTGTAGCGCTGGTGAATTGTGTTGTGTGCTGAGAGATACTGATAGCTCAACATGCTATTTCATATTTTTTTCATTCCTTCTGCCATAAAATGAAGGATGATTCACTGTACAGTATGCCGGGCTGTTCTTTTCACCCCTTTTTACTCAAGCCTGCTCATGTGCACCTTTTTCTCCTCACATATTACTCATACAATCAATGGGGTTTGATTTACTCATCGTTTATTTTTATGCTTTAAATACAATGTGTTAATAATGTGGCATATGTTATATTTTTGTACGGTTGTCCTCCCATTTTGTGAGCACATTTAGCAGTTTAGTTGGCAGTTTAAACTGATTTAAATACATGTTAATTATAATTTGTATACATTTAATTTGTGCACATTTTACTAATTGTATAACATGTTAAGATGTTCTCTTGCCTTTCAGAAAAGCAAATAGTTGCTCTGTTAATACAGCAAACATTGTTCTGTATATCATGTTTGAAAAGAAAATACTACCCCTATGCATTATGATGACACATTGTCATGATTAGTTTCTTTGTTTTGATCGTATATCTTGCTGGCGCTGCGACTCAAGCAAAGGTGCGAATGTCTTACAGGAGGAGAGACTTCAGCATGCAAACCTTCGTCTGTCCGGCTTGCGCCCTCTTTTTCTTTACACACTGCTGGTCTTCAGATGGCTGCTCCAATGCCCCATACGCACCAGCAGTACAGTGAGCGCCACCAGCCAAGCACTGACCAATCTGTTACGGTCTTACCGTACAGCGACCAGACGACACAGCTCACTGCCAATCAGGTAGACGGAGACATCCAATGCTCACCAAGTTGCATTAAGAAGCCGTTTGAGTTCACCAGTGTTTGAATTGTTGACAAGAGGACAAAGGTGTCATTCATGATTTGTTATGTAACGTTTTTGACACTTCAGAGGCACATGCCCCAGTGCTTTCGTGACCCAACTTCAGCTCCCCTGAGGAAGCTCTCCATTGACCTTATCAAAACATACAAACACATCAATGAGGTCAGTGAGAACATTCTAAAACAATGACCTGAATATCAAACATCATTGGTTGGCACCTGTTTTTTTTTCTAAAGTTTGTTTTCGTTTGTCGCTGCAGGTGTATTATGCAAAAAAGAAGCGGCGGCACCAACAGGGTCAGGGCGAAGACTCCAGTCACAAAAAAGAAAGGAAGGTCTTCAATGATGGCTATGACGATGATAACTATGACTACATCGTCAAGAATGGGGAGAAGTGGATGGACCGATATGAGATTGATTCCTTGATAGGAAAAGGATCGTTCGGACAGGTGGGTACTGTTGTGGAACACATGATAGTACATTATTTAATGTTGTGTATTTGTTACCCAACCGTAGATCATCAGCTATTTTTAATATTTTCACTGTTGTCATGGAAGTCTAACTTTAGCCGACCATTGAATGTGCCCCCCCCCCCAGGTTGTGAAAGCATATGACCGAGCAGAGCAGGAATGGGTTGCGATTAAGATCATTAAGAACAAGAAAGCTTTCCTCAATCAAGCCCAGATTGAAGTGCGCCTCCTAGAGCTTATGAACAAACATGACACTGAGATGAAATACTACATTGGTAATCAACACCCTCTTTTATTTTGTTCATTCACACAATAAAAAAAGTATTGTTTACATGACTAACATGGACACAATTCGGTTCCTCACACAGTTCACCTGAAGCGTCACTTCATGTTTCGGAACCACCTCTGCCTCGTGTTTGAGATGCTTTCATATAACCTGTACGACTTGCTCCGGAATACCAACTTCCGCGGTGTTTCACTCAACCTCACGCGGAAGTTCGCCCAGCAGTTATGCACAGCGCTGCTTTTCCTGGCCACGCCCGAGCTCAGCATCATCCACTGTGATCTGAAGCCCGAGAACATCCTCCTCTGCAACCCCAAGAGGAGTGCCATCAAAATAGTGGACTTTGGCAGCTCGTGCCAGCTGGGACAAAGGGTACCTAATGCTTTATATCATAGTCATGTGCTAAATTGGAGTGAAGTGTCCAAATAATTAAAAAGTCCAAAACGTCTTTCTTTCTTTGTGCAGATATACCAGTATATCCAGAGTCGCTTCTATCGTTCCCCAGAGGTGCTTCTGGGAATGCCCTACGACCTGGCCATTGACATGTGGTCCTTGGGTTGCATTTTGGTGGAGATGCATACTGGAGAGCCTCTCTTCAGTGGAGCCAATGAGGTATATGGATGCCAATTGTCCAATATATGGGCACAACTCCACACCGTTGTTTTGTTACATAGGTCGATATGACTATAAAGTACCATTGATGTCCCCATCAGAATTATATGGAACTAAGGTCTCATTATAAGTGGCCAAGCATTTGTGTACATACCAGTAGAATTACAATGTTTCTTTCATTTATCTATCTAAGCTATCTATCTACCAAAAATCAACACCTTGTCAGCTAGCCAAAGCTTTGCTGTTTGCATGTACATTGGCTGCTTGCAATGAATAAAAGAAAAAAGTGGGGAAACTTGAGCCTTATGCATTTCTAACACAATAACATCTACTTATACAATGAATATGAAGTTCAATTGAAAATCTCAACTTTCTGGGGTGAACTGGTAAAGTCTCAAAGGCACCTTATAGTTATTTTGACTCACATTCATTATATAAAACAAGGGTGGGGGAACCTCTGGCCCGCGGTGAGAGCTTTTGAGCAGGTCTGCCATGAAATTCTTAAAACAGAAGACAACCCTTAAATGCCCAAACAACTGAAACAGTAGACACACGCGCAAGTTGTCAAAGTCTGTCTTGAAATGTTTTAACCACATTTTTCTTTCTCAGGTGGACCAGATGAACAAAATAGTGGAGGTTCTTGGCATCCCACCTAATCACATAATGGACCTAGCCCCAAAAGCCAGGAAGTTCTTCGAGAAGCTTTCAGATGGTACATGGAGTGTTAAAAAGACCAAAGATGGCAAAAGGGTGAGGCCACTCTCGTTACTGAGCTTCTGAAGCACACTAAAAGTATGTAAGTAACTGTATTTGTTGCTTTTGCCTCACAGTATAAACCTCCAGCTTCACGGAAGCTCCACTCTATCCTGGGTGTGGAGACCGGGGGTCCGGGTGGCCGGCGGGCAGGCGAGTCTGGCCACGCTGTCGCCGACTACTTGAAGTTCAAGGACCTGATTCTGCGAATGCTGGACTATGACCCCAAGAGCCGCATCCAGCCCTACTATGCCCTGCAGCACAGCTTCTTCAAGAAGACTGCAGACGAGGGGACCAATACGAGCAGCAGCGTGTCAACCAGTCCCGCCTTGGAGCAGTCCCAGTCTTCAGGAACCACCTCTAGCACCTCCTCTAGTTCAGGTATGTGACTTATTATTGTGATTTAGGGAATAAATGTTTTGAAATTGAAGAGCATGTGGTAAGTATGCACCGCATTAACACTCATGATGACTTCTGTAGGAGGCTCATCCGGAACAAGTACCAGTGGCAGAGCGAGATCAGACCCTACCCATCACCACTTACACAGTGGAGGACATTTTGGCACCGCCATGCCAGCCATTGATGGAGACAGCCTCTGCCCACAGGTCATACACCAAACTCCATAGATCATATACAGTGGTACCTTGACTCATGAGTTTTTAAAGCTGCTTGGTCGAGTTTTAAAAACAATTATTTATTTTTTTTACTTTGTGTTGTGAAGACAAAATTTGAGATACAAGCGAGTGAGGTTAAAAACAAATGAAGCAATTAAGCTACTGTAATGCCCTCACAAGTGGGCAAGGAGAGCCACAGTCGCCGATTATTGAACCGGGGAAAACAGTCAAACACACAAATACAACATAACAGGCACAAGAAACGAATCCAGATCCTGAAGTCACTCACTATGCCACGCCCCTTAACTGCACACATCCAATACACGAATACTACAATAGGTACTCGTTTAGAGAGCACTTTAAAAAGTGCTTCACATGAACAAGAATTTAACATGAAACATAAGACAATTGAATATAACAATTTAAAGATAATAAGACAGGAACAAATTTAAAATAATTTAAAAAAAGACACTAAATAAATAAATAAGGGCTCGAATCTCATGCTGTGTTGAACTCCAAAGAGTAAAATGGGTTTTGAGGCAGCTTTTACAAATGGACAACGAGGGGGCTTGTCTAATGTGCACCGGGGAAATCATTCCATGATTTGGGACCGGCGACAGAAAAAGCCCTATCCCCTATGAGCTACCGTTTGGACTTCGATATGTCCTGAAGCAGCTGGTCAGCTGATCTGAGTCACCCGGCAGGAGCGTAATGATGGAGCAGCTCAGACAGATAAGGCGGGCCGAGACCATTTTGAGATTTGAAAACAAATGGCAGAACCTTAAAATTAACTCTAAAGTGCACAGGCTGCCAGTGTAGGGAGGCCATAACGGGAGTAGTGTGCTCCCTATTACGTGTTACAGTTAAGAGGTGAGTGGCAGCATTTTGAACAGACTGGAGACGTTTGAGGGAGGAGTGGTTGATTTCAAAGTGAAGTGCGTGCATACAGTAATTTAACTTCATAAAACCAGTTGATTTCTTTATATACAATGATGGTGTTTTTGGTGGAGACAGAAACATATTGAGGTTTCGAATTCATTTCAATGAATGAAAATTGATTTGCTATACAAGCACGGTTATGGAACAAATTAAACTTGTAAGTCAAGGAAGCATTTTTCTGTTGTTTTTGTCAGCAGGCTCGACAGCCTTACCCACCTCCGCTGGTGTGGGGTGGCGGTGTCGTACCGGAGTCCGTCACCGGCGAGACCCACCCAGTCCAGGAGACCACCTTCCACGTCCCTCCCCAGCACCCGAAGGCCCTGCATCCCCACTCACACGCTCATCACCACCATGGGCCCATGATGGCCACACGGCCGCGCCCGCGCCACTACACCTCCCCAACACACAGCTCGTCGACCCAGGACTCCATGGAGGTGGTCCACGGCCATCTGTCTATGACCTCCCTGTCTTCCTCTGCCTCCTCTTCCTCGACATCTTCCTCTTCCACTGGGAACCACGGCAACCAGGCCTACCAGCTCCGCCATTTGCCCGCCGGAGCACTCGACTTTGGTCAGAACGGTGGGCTGAGCATGGGGCTAGGTGCCTTCTCGAACCCACGGCAGGAGACCGGCATGGCTGCGCACCCTGCTTTCTCCATGGGCACGAACACAGGGCCCGGCCACTACCTAGCGGAGGGCCACCTGAGCATGAGGCAGGGCATGGACCGGGAGGAGTCTCCAATGACTGGAGTGTGTGTGCAGCAGAGTTCCATGGCCAGCTCGTGACTGCGCTGACATTTTGGCTGTGTTCCCCCTGTGCGTCATTTTTAAGGTGGTGTTTTTTTACTACAAGGTGTGTTGAGAATCAAAGCTGCTCACGTCAGAAGGGAGATATCACTGAACCGCTACTACAGAGGGAAAAAAAACCTTTGTTAAGAAGAAGTATATATGTAATTGTCATCCTTTTTTTTTCTTTTGCAACCATTAGGCACAAAGTAATACTGCGGAATAACCATAGTGAGATTGAGACATCCATCTTACCATTTCACCGCCTTATGGTATTATGTGGCAAAAGGAGCATTTCACAGCAAAGTTATGCCACGAAATGCTTGCCTGACATTACTGTTCCACTGGTTTGTCATTATTTTGCCCCCCTCTCTCACCCCCTCAAGCAAAATGTCACACAAAGAAGCTGCTTGTAAATCCTGTAGCCTGACGAGGAGGGCGAGTGTTTTTTTGCGGTGATATTTCTTGTCAGTGGCTCAGTGAGTGTTGTGTAACTCGACATGACAGTGGAGTTCCCTATAAGCGTGTGCTGGCCTGGCGGATACAAATGGATATAGACGCCGAGCGGGTCAGAGGAGAGGGAGGCTCCTGCCCCTTGCGCCAAGATACCCCCCCCCAAAATATCGCGGCGCGAGCTGTGACGACACGAGAGCAGCGGAAGGAATACAGTCTGTGGCTGGTTCTAGATAACCCTTTGGCCTTATGACTCATGGACTTGGACTGGGGATGGAGCTGGACATTTTCATTTTGAATTAAGATGGCTTTTCTCTATTTTTCTCTCTAGACAGCCCTTAATTCTTGAAAACATTTTAGAAGAAAAAAAAAGCTAAATAAGAATGGTAATTTGAGGCCTTTCTAGACAAAGATTTCTTCAGCAGGGCCCCACATAACAGGGTCTTATTGTACACAACAACCTCCTAAACATGACTTCCTTGAAAAAAAATCTTAGTCACCGGTTAAGGCTTTTTGCAGTGGAAAGAACTTATCCCAGAGTTGACCCTTTTGTTTTTTTTTGTTTTTGTTTTTTAAAATTGTTTTCTTATGTCTTTGCATGTAGTTCCTCATCAGAACCACCTGCACAAGTCTCTCCATCCCAAAACACATGGAAACTGAAGAAAAAAAAACAAGAGTTAAATGACTGCCTTTTTTGTCCTCAAATTATGCTGTGAATTTTACAAGAATTTATTTTCCCTTTGGATATGTTTTTTATACCAAAGTGGTTATTTTATAGCATATTAGGTGTCTGTAACCAATAATGTAGCAGTTCACCACACGTTGACGAGATCTTACCGAAGCATCAACAAACAGCTGATATATATATATATATATATATATATATATATATATATACTAGCAAAACTGGAGAGCGTTGTTCAGGCTATTATTGTGTACACTCTGGCCACATTTGTTTATCACCTTTTACCAAACCTGTTTCCATATTAATTGGTAGATTCTTTTGGGAGTCTTTTAAAGATAAAGAAGATTTAAAATTAAAAAAATTAAAAAAAAAAGTCGCTATGTTTAGAGAATCTGGTAGTTACTCTGCAGGCTCCGGAGTAGCAAGATAGAAGTTGATGGTGGTTTAAAAGAAAAAATCAAAAAAAACAAAACAAAGGAGACAAATGTGTTCGATTTCTGTGTTGGCGGGTTTTTTTTTTTTTTCGCTCCATCCTACATACTATTTCAAAGGGTTTTTGCTGCCTTTCGTACATTTGGTCAACTTGGCTTGGATAATTGTGTTGAATGGTATGATGTTTTAGTTGGCGAAGGGCACTCCCCCTTGATTGTTGTCTGGTTCAAAGGGAAGCCTGCCATCACATTTTCTGCCTGGGCAGACACGCATGTCCTGAAAATGACTTTTTTTTTTTTTTTTTTTTTTTTTTTTTTTTTTTTTTTTTTAAATTTTTTTTTTTTTTTACATCAGGGATTTTGAAGTGCTTTCTTTCCTTCTTCTGTTTGCTCATTTTGACCAGCTTTGAAATTAGAGAGGAGACAACCTGCCCGCGGCCACCTGTCAAAATGGACGACAGGCCGCACATATACAAACACGCACACACAAACGCGTACGTCATACTGTTGTCATTTTAGAAGGAATAATCCATTCGCCGAATCACGCTCCCATTAAACACCAATGTAAAGCTACCTATATTGAGAATGGGGGTTTTTATCTGGATGTCAAGGTTAATTGCAAATTTGCAATCATTTTTGTTCACACCCTCGCTGAATTTGAGATCTTTAGACACATCGGCCGGCCGTTTTGATCGCTGGCGCTCGTACTGGTACTAAACATTCCAAAAATAAAGAGTGAAAAAGACAAAAAAATTGACTGCAGTGACTCGTAAGTGTGCGCCTATATTTCTGATCATGCTGATTGACCTCTTATTTAGAGCAGTTGTCATGAAATGCAGCCCCTTTTTAATAGTTGAAATAGAATTTATGTATATATTTATATTTTTTTAATAAAGGAAGTATAGAACTCACTACCTTGCTCCTGCTGGTATGTTGATTATGTTTGTCAAATTGGGTGACCATTCATTGGGGCAGGAACTCCTGTTTTTTTCTTAGTGGCAAAAACTTGACTGCATCAGGACAACACTATGAGGTAGGGTTTGAATCAAACAGGGAACGCTAGATCTTCAAACCTTAATAATTTTCACAGGGTATATTGTAAGTGCATGTACATCACAAACCTTACTTTTTTGGTTCTATGAGAAGCACATGGTTGGTGAATAAAAAAAATATATAAGGTTCCATCTTTCATACGCCTGTTCTGTTTGTGTGTTGGACACAAACACTTTCTTGACATATCTGAACACCCAGCAGAAGTGGAGATCCTCTTATTTAATTTAGATTGATCCCTTTTTTTTTTTCATTTTATACCACATTTTTTTCACATTTTTTTGTACATGCAACATGCACTATAGAATTGAACAGCATGGGGGAAAAGGATAAGTCCATGTATCCACAGATTGTAAGATCTAGTCAAGACTTTGCTGTGTTTATGACAATGCCCTTTGTATTATATTAAGACAGTCTTATGTATGATATATAAAAAGAAGTTAATTGAAATGCTCTGTGTGTCTTCTTTGAGTGTCTTTCAAAAAATAATGATACACGTTTGCCATTGAAGTTATTTCACGTACTGTTAAACAGTTGTTTTTGGGGTTAGTGTCTTGTCCGAATTACTAATGATAAATGTCATTTACGTTCAGTCCATGTCAGTTTGGTAGTAAACTGGTTCAATTTTATAAACGCAAAGTAATCCTTATTTGGCCAATTGGCTCGTTGGTCTAGGGGTATGATTCTCGCTTCGGGTGCGAGAGGTCCCGGGTTCAAATCCCGGACGAGCCCACAAAATTTTGTAGCTTTACTTCACATTTGGTTCTGAATGACGATAACTTTTGTTCTTGACGAGTTTCTTTCACTTCCTGGCGTCGTTGTGGATTTCAAAATTGTTTATATATGATGGAGTTAAAATACCCGGATGTTCCCAAACGCGCTGTAGACAAGTCGTTCCGTCACGTGATTAGCAGAACTCAATGGAGAGTGGGCAAAAGTCTGGGCTCGTCCGGGATTTGAACCCGGGACCTCTCGCACCCTAAGCGAGAATCATACCCCTAGACCAACGAGCCACAGTAAAAATCTTTACTATTTTAAATCACAGCTATGTACCACGGACATTTTGTTTAGTCGAGTCACCGGTCCGATGGAGTGAGTCCAGAACGGAGGACGTGTCTATAAAAGGATGAAACAAAAAGTCAAACCTGTACGTTATACTTATGTCACTGTTATGTAATGCCGATAGGTGGCAGCACTGAAAAACCCTATGGTTCAAGTACGCACATTTATGTAAAGGCTAGAAGGATTTAACTGTTCTCTGATTGGTCAACATCTCGCGGCACCGACCAATGATTGTGGCTCTTAGTTTGTTTCTGTCCAATCAATAGCCGGCTTCTGAACTGCGTCGAGCGAAAGGATTTGGTCACTGTTCGGCGCTCCTCGAAATTCAACAACCGTCAAATGATTTCCTCTAGAGCAATTCTTTCATTTGTTATAACGCCGTTCAGTGAGACGCCGCCAGGCGCTCTCTGTCTGGTTCGACAGTTCGAGCGGTGCATCTTACGAAGCGACTTTTAAAACGCTAACAAAGTTAGTCGAACGTAGCAGTAGCCGAGCTCGCTAACGAGCTAGCTTGAGACATGCCGAATTTTTGCGCGGCGCCGAACTGCACGCGGAAGAGCACACAGTCGGATTTGGCTTTTTTTCGCTTTCCGAGGGACCCCGAAAGGTAAGGTATCATATTTTATATCGTAATGTTTGTTTAGGGGAACTAACCGGAGTTTGCGTGCAAACACATCGCGCGCGGTCAATTTTGCCACCACCTTAAGTCACACAAGGTTGTAAAAAAAAACAAAAAAAAAACATAAAATTGTCCCCATTTATTTAATAAAATGTAGTTTTCTGCATATGAAATAGGTTAATAAAATTTTTTTTTACATCCCTGAGTATTATGCAGTGTAGCTCAACATCACAACAACCCCGATAATTAATAATTGTTAAATTAGTTCCTCTGACAGTCAATCAAAAGTGATTATTAATGACATTTTTTTAATGTAATTGTATTATCTCTCACCAGATTATGCTGGATAGGTGTGTTTAAATAATAGATATATCTATTGGGGTAGCATGATTATGATATAATCACGATATTTTGACAATATCACCATAACAGCGATTTTGCGGTACTTAAGCTTATATTAGATGAAAATCATTTGCGATACTTGATGATATTTTGGTAACCCAACATGGAAATAAAATCCCTGTGTTTGTTTTGTACTTGCACATGTTAAAAACAAAGTGTTTTATTGCTCAGTTGATCATTGGCCAGCTATGTCTTTGCGACTTTTAGCTTGTCCTATCAGAGGTCACATTGAGGTACGCTCATGATTTGTTTGGTACAGTTGTTACACCGGATGCACTGCTTGGGACCAGCAGTGGCTGGATATTTGGGCACGAGCCGGAAATCAAACCCTCGCCGTCTGCATCAAAGGCAGCAGCTTGTACCACTCATTGAACAGCTACAATATCAATTATATGCGAGTGTAACAACACTGTACTGTAAAAGAAAACCCTACAATACATGACAGTCTCTAATGTCGTCCGACCCTGTCGTAACCTCGATACGACCTTTGTCGGGACTGTCGTAATCCAAGAATGTATTGTGTGTCTGACGTGACATCAACAAAGTGTGGGTTGTGTGCTTGCAGATGTCGTATATGGGTAGAGAACTGCCGCAGAGCGGACCTGGAGGCCAAAACCGCCGATCAGTTGAACAAGCACTACAGATTGTGTGCCAAACATTTTGATCCGGCCCTGGTGTACAGAACAGTGAGTACCTCACATACTTACATGCTTTTATTCATTGTCCATCTGTAGGCTGTTTCATAATGTTTGAAAACAATAGACGCCAGGGTTCTTCCGGGTGGCAGAAAGTGATTGCCGACCACTGACCTGACCAGAGAACAATGACTAAAACGTGTGTTTGGGCTTGCACTGCCAAATATACCCCAAATTTTTCAAATTCCATCCATCCATGTTCTTTACTGCTTAGCCTCACTAGGGTCGCAGGCATGCTGGAGCCTATCCCATCTATCTTTGGGCGGGAGGCGGGGTACACCCTGAACCGGTCGACAGCCAATCGCAGGGCACATAGAAACAAACAACCATTCGCACTCACGTTCACACCTACGGGCAATTTAGAGTCTTCAATCAACCTACCATGCATGTTTTTGGGATGTGGGAGGATACCGGAGTGCCCGGAGAAAACCCACGCAGGCACGGGGAGAACATGCAAACTCCAGACAGGCGGGGCCGGGGATTGAACCCGCTCATCACACAACATTTATAGATGTTGGAACTCTGTGCACACATAAGGCGCCCTGTCCATTTTGGAGAAAATTGAAGACTTTTAAGTGCGCCTTATGGTCGTGAAAATACAGTATCTCACATAACATCTTCTTTTCGATTGATACATTCAAACTAGGGCAGTAGAGAAAAAGGCTCAAATCGCCATTTACCCTCTTTGCAATTTCTGTGCCCTGTTTCAAATGACACAGAAGGGTTTGTTTACCAGTGGTGCGATTGGAGAATCCTAAAGCTTCTGCCACTTGGACATATATGTGATGTCATGTTGAAAAGGCCTGTAACTTGTGTGTCTTCGTCAGAGCCCCTACAGGACGGTGCTGAAGGATACGGCCATTCCCACCATCTTCGATCTGACCAGCCATTTGGCAAATCCTCACGTTAAACACCGCAAGCAGATAAAGGAGCTAGTGAGGGGGAAAACAATGTCATCTTTAAATTGAACTTTTGTTTGTAAAACTTATTATTCTGGAATCTTCCTTTTGATTTCAGACTGAGGAGGACCTAAGACGAATCAAGGAAAGGAGATGTAAGTAAATTTGGACTTAAACCGCCTTAATTAGGTCACCCTCGATCGTAATTATGTTGTTGATTTTTGAACAATGGTATGCATCCAACTATGTATGAACAATTTTCTCTTACCAGTGCACAAAGCAAGGGGCATAAACGTGTGATTGGAATCTGATGTGAAAAATCCATCCATTTTCGGTAGCTTTGGTCCTCATTAGGGCCACAGGTGAGCCAGCTATCCCAGAGAAGCGGGGGAAAGACGATGTATGTCGGTGATGGTTAGTTTGGGCAAGTGCTGTAAACACAGCATGTAGAATAACATGTTTTTTCAAAACTGGAAAAGACAGTTGTGTTTTGCAAATGTGAGAGATTACGTGTAAAGAGCCCATTAAGTGTCTTCGATGCCGTGCTGTAAAACGAGTCGACAAGGTAAGGCCTGCCCTGTTCTTTAACCTGGCCAACAGAGCATGTAGATATCAAGAGTCTTGTAATTTATTGAATTAATTGAGCTATAGTGGCACAGTGGGTGACTGGTTGGCACAGTGGGTGACTGGTTGGCACAGTGGGTGACTGGTTGGCACAGTGGGTGACTGGTTAGCACATCTGCCTCACAGTTCTGAGGACCCGGGTTCAAATCCGGCCTTGCCTGTGTGAAGTTTGAATGTTCTCCCCGTGCCTGCGTGGGTTTTCTCCGAGCACTCCGGTTTCCTCACACATTCCAAAAACATGCACGGTAGATTCATTGGAAAGTCTAAATTGCCCGCAGCATAAGTCACTAAAGGGGAATGCGTGTTGCAAGCTGTGTTGCGCCGTCTCAGCTACCAACGAGGTCCAGCTAACGCGGCTAAATACGATGTCAATCCGCAGAGGTGAACGTGCACTTTGCGTCCGTTGTCAACGCAGCCTAAGTCACTAATCACTGCCTCCATGGCAGCGAATAAGCTACTTTCCTGACAAGTATCGTCATCACAAAGGGATGATGAGGAGTAATTATCAGTACAATACACTTGTCACATAGTTCTGGCTGGAACTGGGTTATAGCAGACAGTAACCAACTTGGAAGAGCAAAATAGCAGGCAAATTAATAAGTGTCGAGAGAGAAAATACTGTAATACAGACTAACGCTAGACAGCCACACAGGAACGAAACCAGAAACGGGAAATGAATTAGTACGTCACCACTAGTCCGCTACGTCATTTTAGAAAAAGGGCCCATAAGTTTAAATGTGTTTTATAAGATAACCTTTATTAGTCCCACAATGGGAAAATTTGCATCGTTTCAGCAGCAGTAGTGGATACAAGAAAAATAGCATGCAGGAGAAGACATTGGCTACAAATGCGTCCGCCATTACAAGGTTGATGCAATAAATACATTAAAATAAATATTAATGCTATAATTTATTAACGGTTACGATTATAGAGTAATGATTATGTTGTGCAATTGAACACTGCGGAATTATTTTTATTCTACTATATAATATATTGCAATAACTGTCCCACAGTACTTTTCTTGACATAATTTTTAAAATATAGAAAGTCAGACGAATTGTTCTGGAAGTGAATTTCTGTAGGTTAGCAGCTCTGCAGTCATATCCAGGAATGAAATTTTCCTAATAATTGGCAATTTCTTTCAGTGTTTCGGCAGATTTTTTTATTTCGGTGCATCACTACTTTTTATTCATGTAATGCATCAAATGTGGTCATTGTAAATAAAAAAATAAATAAAATTAGCAAACGAAACAACTTTTCATATTTAACATTTTTAAATATATTTGATTAAATAGGTGCTTACTGCATTTTCACGACCATAGGGCGCAGGGCGCACCGTATTAAAAGGCGCAGTCTCAGTTACGGGGTCTATTTATGTATTTAACACATACATAAGGCGCACCGTATTATTGGGTGCAGGCATGGTAAAACATACGCTAGCATGCATGCACGGTAAAACAATGTTTTTAAAAAGGCAGCGGGAGCAAAACTGAGATCGGTTGTACTTTATTGAAGTATTTAACAATGTACTCACGTTATTTTTTGATCAATCCTCATCCACAAATCCATCGAAGTCCTCATGTTCTGTATCTGAAATGAACAGCTGGGCAAGTTCTCAATCAAACACGCCAGGTTCGAGTCAGTCTCGTTGCCGTGAGGCTCTTCAGAAATGATGCCGGCTTTTACGAAAGCTCGAACAACAGTGCAAGCAGACACGTTAGCCCGAGCATCCACAAGCCATTCACAAATTGTGGCGTAACTTGCCCGGCGCTGCCTCCTAGTCTTAGTAAAACTGTGTTCGCCATCTGACATCCATGGCTCCCACGCCGCTCACTTCACTTTGAACGCCCTGTTTACACGGATGTCCAGCGGTTTGTCAAGCCTCCAGGAATGATGGCAAGCCCCGAGTTATTGCACTCAGTCGAATGGTGACGGTTCTCCCGGCTGTTTTTTGCTCATTAACCCATTGCTCAAATTGGTCTTCCAACTCTGGCCACTTCGCCTTGTTTCCGCGTTTTGTTTTTCTTTTTTTTCGCTCGTTTTCCTGCTTCCTCCACTTGCAAACCATGGATTTGTTGATCTTGAATTCTCTCACGGCTGCTCGATTCCCATGTTCCTCCGCCTAACTGAGAGCTTGCAGTTTAAACTGTGCTTCGTAAGCGTGTCTCTTCGTAGGTGACATTTCCGGGGGTCCTTAGCCAAACCGATGTTGTTTTGCACAATGCACACCCGGGAAATGCTCCCAGTCAGTCAAGCGGTAAAAAAAAAAAAATAATAAAACACCCCGCTGCTATATACCTACTGGGGGCGTGGCTTTAGCATCCTACTTCACACACCCTTCCCCTGTCCTCAGCCACGTCCGCTTTTCCTCTGTGTAAGTGGCGTGTCGGCAGGAAATGCTTAAAAAAAAAAAAGAGAGAAGTCGAGCGGAGCGCCCATCACACAACAACATTTATAGATGTTGGAACTCTGTGCACACATAAGGCGCCCCACATTATAAGGCGTGGAGAAAATCTAAGACTTTTAAGTTCGTCTTATGGTCGTGAAAATACGGTACTTATGATTAAAGTATAGATAATTCACTGTAATAATGACAATAAACTATTTGACATTTCTATGTATCCGTCTGTTTAGTATTCATTTGTCTCTACAGGTAATTATTTAAAAAAAAAATCTATATAGTAGTAAAATACACACTAATGTGGTCCTATACAGTACATTAAACAATTGTAATTTTATTTGATCATATAATTGGTTAATTTTACTAGTTTTAAATACAATTTAACAATCACCATGAATCTTTTTGTTTTAATGAAATATTTTACACGTTTTTGTTTTACCTAATTTACCTCCATCTTTAAATTTTAAAAAATCAAATGTGGCTCCTGAGGACAAAATTTTCACCCTGCTAAAGGAATTTATTTTTTTATTTTTTTAAATAAATAAAAAAAACTAATTTCAAACATACATTGGTGGCCATTTTGTGATAGTCACTACTCACTCCCCCTGGAAAAAAAAACTTCCCAAGAGAACAAGAATGATATGACTTAAAAACAAACAAAGAAATATCCCAAGAAAACAAGAAATATCATGACTTAACCAGTTAATTAACCAATCAATTTTGCATTCCCTCTTCCCTCCTCAGTGGCATCCTCTGCTGAGAAGTCCAAAAAAGAAGCGGCCACCGAAGATCATAGTGCAGACGAGCCGCAGATGTCCGCGGAGGAGAAGCAGCTGCGCGATTACCTGCGCTCTCTGTTCGAGGTGGTCCTGACGCTGGCCAAGCAGTGCATCCCGTTGGAGACCTTCAAAGCCCTCGACGGTGGCAACGTGTCCAACAATTTCCAGGCGCTGCTGGAGTACCGCATGCACGCCGGAGACGAGGCCCTGAGGAAGCGCTTCGAGGCGATGCCGGTGAACGCCCAGTTCCTCTCCTCGGTGCAACTGTCCCAGCTCCTGGATGTGTGTGAGAACACGGTGAGGGAAGAGATGCTGATGGAGGCCAGGGAAGGCCGCTTCTTCTCGCTGGTCACCGACGACCTGGTGGACTTCGGCGGAGACAAGCATCTGCCGCTCTTCTTGCGCTTCGTCAACCAGCACAACGTCCTCCGCGAGGAGTTTTTGGACTTTGTATCTTTCGACGGTGACGAACTGGTGCTGGTGGAGCGTCTGGAGGCCCAGCTGACGGAGCGCTGGGGGCTCAGCATGGAAGACTGCCGCGGGCAGGCGCACAAGGTGACCGGGGCGTCGGCCACCAAGATGAAGGCGGTGGCCGTGCTCCTGATGGAGAAGTACCCGCTGGCCTTGCACATGCCCTGCTCGCGCATGGCGCTCAACATTCACCTGGCCAACAGTCTGCCCTTCCCCAACGTGCAGGTGCTCATGGAAACGCTCAGGAGGTTGGCAGCCGCCTTCAAAAGCGTGCCGGCGCAGGCCTGGCTGGAGACGTTTATCTCCTCTCACTATCCAAAGAGCGACGAAAAAGCGGCAGCGCTCCGTCAGGCCTGCGGCGATGGCTGGACCGAGCAACATAACGTCTTCGACGTTCTCCTCGACATCCTGCCGCCCCTTGTCTCCTGCTTGGACACCATTCGAGACAATGCGGACGGCACATTCGAGGTCGCCGCGGTGGCCAGCGCCTACTCCCTCGTGGAAATCCTCGCCGACTTTGAGATGGTGATGACCGCCGTGGTCCTGAGGAGCGTTCTCACCTTCACCCGAGCGTTCGGCCGGAACCTCCAAGGCGAGACGCTGGACGCCTTCTGCGCCGCCAACAGCCTCACCGCTGTCATGCACTCGCTCAACGAGGTCAACGACAACATTGACGTGTACCACGAGTTCTGGTACGAGGAGGCGGCAAACGTGGCCGCCTCCATGGAGATCCCCGTGGCCGTCCCCCGACTCTTTGTTCAGAGGCAGCGCGCCACTGACATGGGCGAGATCCAAGCGGAGGCCTACTACCGGGAGTACGTCACACTGCCAATCATCCACAGCGTCATGCAGGAGGTGGAGGAGATGTTCTCCGAGGTCAACCTCAAAGTCCTCAAGTGCCTGTCGCTGGTGCCCGCTATCATGGGCCAGATGAAATTCAACACCAGCGAGGAGAACTCGGCCGACGTGTACCGCGCCGACCTCCCCAGCCCCGACACGCTGCCGGCCGAGCTGCACTGTTGGCGGATCAAATGGAAGCACCGCGGCAAGGAGGTGCGCCTGCCCACCACTGTTCACGAGACACTGCAGCTGCCCGACATCAAATTTTTCCCCAACGTCAATGCCTTCCTCAAGGTGCTCTCCACACTGCCAGTACTCAGGATGGAGGAGCACCAGGGCGCAACGGCCGGCGAGCGGCTGCGGGCGTACCTGGACGCCGTGCCCGCAAAACTGTGGAACCGCAGCCTGGCCGTGCTCAACGTCAACGCCCACGTCAAGCCAGACTTGGACGTCATGGTAGACAAGTACTGCAGACTTTACCCCGAGGACGATACTGAGCTAGAAGCCGAGCCTGAAGAAGAGGACACCAAATAAAATGCATCCATTATGTTTCTGGACTGTAGCTTTAGCGACATCTTTTGTATTTAGTGTGTGATGCCTTCAAGGAACATTTGAAACAGCTGCACCATGTGTTGAAGTGTAACCGAAAGTGGGCATTTTCATCATCATTTTTCATACAACTCTTGAAATAGCCGCTTGTGTGCCACAAAAAGTGGGAACACAGGTTAAATATGTACCTTCTGGCAACAAGTGAAAGCATTTAATTGTTCTGCTTGTCATTACACATCCCTGGCATAGATGAACAATTGTATATTGAGTAAATAGTTTTCTGACCAATTAAATGCATTTGGATAAAGTCGCACCAACAGCCATATGTTTTAATTTGATTGGCAGCACAGTTGTCGTGAATCACTGCTTTAGTGTCATCTTTTGTTTTTAGTGTGTGTTGCTTTCAAGGAACATTAGAATCTGCTGCACCATGTCATGGGATCCAATCCAAAGCGAGGATCATCTTTGTACAGGCAGAATTCTTCACGCAGCTCTTGTTTTGGATCTCATTATACTGCACGGGTGCTGTTCCTGATTGCACCACAACATTTTTTCACGACCTTTATTGAGCCAAAGCCATATACACATTTTACATTAGAAAAATCTCACGGCACATCACCAAGCAAAATGTCACAAAAAGTGTGGTATACTAATGGTCCTAATTACAACCCCAATTCCAATGAAGTTGGGATGTTGTGTTAAACATAAATAAAAACAGACTACAATGATTTGCAAATCATGTTCAACCTATATTTAATTGAATACACTACAGAGATAATATATTTCATGTTCAAACTGATAAACTTTATTGTTTTTAGCAAATAATCGTTAACTTGGAATTTTATGGCTGCAACATGTTCCAAAAAAGCTGGCACAGGTGGCAAAAAAAGACTGAGAAAGTTGAGGAATGCTCATCAAACACCTGTTTGGAACATCCCACAGGTGAACAGGCTAATTGGGAACAGGTGGGTGCCATGATTGGGTATAAAAGGAGCTTCCCTGAATTGCTCAGTCATTCACAAGCAAAGATGGGGTGAGGTTCACCTCTTTGTGAACAAGTGCTTGAGAAAATAGTCGAACAGTTTAAGGACGATGTTCCTCAACGTACAATTGCAAGGAATTTAGGGATTTCATCATGTACGGTTCATAATATCAAAAGGTTCAGAGAATCTGGAGAAATCACCATTTAGCGGCTAGGCGGAAAACCAACATTGAATGCCCATGACCTTCGAACCCTCAGGTGGAACTGGATCAAAAACTGACATCAATGTGTAAATGATATCGCCACATGGACTCAGGAACACTTCAGAAAACCAATTTCAGTAAATACAGTTCGGCGCTACATCCGTAAGTGCAACTTGAAACTACTATGAAAAGCAAAAGCCATTTATCAACAACACCCAGAAACGCCGCCGGCTTCTCTGGCCCCGAGCTCATCTAAGATGGACTGATGCAAAGTGGAAACATGTTCTGTGGTCCGACGAGTCCACATTTAAAATTGTTTTGGGAAATTGTGGACGTCGTGTCCTCTGGGCCAAAGAGGAAAAGAACCATCCGGACTGTTATGGATGCAAAGTTCAAAAGCCAGCATCTGTGATGGTATGGAGTTGTGTTAGTGCCAATGGCATGGGTAACTTACACATCTGTGAAGGCACCGTTAATGCTGAAAGGTACACACAGGTTTTGGAGAAACATATGCTGCCATCCAAGCTGCGTCTTTTTCATGGACGCCCCTGTTTATTTCAGCAAGATAATGCCAAACCGCATTCTGCACGTGTTACAACAGTGTGGCTTTGTAGTAAAAGAGTGCAGGTATGTGACTGGCCTGCCTCCAGTCCAGAACTGTCTCCCATTGAAAATGTGTGGCGCATTATGAAGCGTAAAATACGAAAACAGAGACCCCGGACTGTTGAACAGCTGAAGCTGTACATCAAGCAAGAATGGGAAAGAATTCCACCTACAAAGTTTCAACAATTAGTGTCCTCAGTTCCCAAAGGTTTATTGAATGTTGTTAAAAGAAAAGGTGATGTAACACAGTGGTAAACATGACCCTGTCCCAGCTTTTTTGGAACGTGTTGCAGCCATAAAATTCTAAATTAATGATTATTTGCTCAAAACAATCACATTTATTAGTTTGAACATTAAATATATTGTCTTTGTAGTGTATTCTATTAAATATAGGTCGAACATGATTTGCAAATCATTGTATTCTGTTTTTATTTATGTTTAATACAACGTCCCAACTTCATTGGAATTGGGGTTGTACTACTTCCTCCCTCTGCTGGATTAAACAAGCAGTTGCGTTCAGGTGCAAAACGTGGGTGGGGTCGTCTTGACGCCACGCCGTGCAACCTCAGCACGTTCATCGAACCCTTCGGCATCCTGCAGGAGGAAAGCAGCAGGAAAGCTCGCTAACGTGCCGACGGCCGAGCCTGCGTCAGCACCACCGTCGACCGACAAAACGCACCATGGCGTGGCCGTGCATCACGCGGGCTTGCTGCATCAACCGCTTCTGGAGCGAGCTGGACAAGGCGGACATCGCCGTGCCGCTGGTCTTCACCAAATACTCTGACGTCCAGCAGAAGCAGCCGAGGCGGGCCGCTGCGGAGGGCCAACCGGAGAGCCAGCCGGAGGCCGCCGAGGCACCGCCCGCCGCCGCCTCGGACGCCTCCTCCTCCGTTATGCGGCAAGACTTCAAGGCGTGGAAAGTGCGCCCGGAGCCCAGCTGTAAGCCCAGGGACGAGTACCAACCCGCGGCCGGACCCTTCAACCCGGAGACCCAGTACCAGAAGGACTACAAAGCGTGGCCCATCCCGAAGAAGCACGATCACCCCTGGATCCCCAAAGCCGGCCTGCTCCCCCCTACCGCGGGGAAGGTGGAGCGAGTGGCCGCCGAGATAGAGAGCGGCGTGGAAAAAAGCGAGCTGGAGGAGAAGCTCCAGGAGAAGGAGGTGAAGGAGCCGGCCAGAAGGGACAAGTCCGCCGAGAGGAAAGACCAAGAGGCGCCCGGGAGTGGCAAAGGCAGGGCGGCCGCCGACGCGCTCAACAGGCACATAAAGCAGACCACGAGCACTTCGAGCAGCAGCTACAGGTAACGTCGAGACGTCTGGCACCCTCCCTCGCAACGTTCGCCATCTTTTCAAAGGCACGGAACATGCTGAAAAACATGCCCATTTACACATTGTCTTTTGAACAGATGGTCCCTGAACGCCACATATGGCTCCCTCTACTCACGCCATATCATCCATCACTTGAAGTCATTATATGTATAAATGTGAAATATACTGTATTTGATACTAATGGTAGACATTATAATATCATGTTTTTATAGTCCATTTTATACCATATTTCCTACTCTACTTCAGAGAGTACCTGACATTTATTAAGGGTAAGGCGTTCATAGATGAGGCCTTCATTTGTCCAATGCATTTTTTTAAATACAAATTCTAATATTTAAATAATAATGTACATTTTCACCACTAATACTATCATTCATCACTTTCTAATTTAATATTTTTACTGTATATTGAAAATGTTGCCCTAATATATCTATATATCTGTATATATATGTCATTAATTATTGATTAGTTTTTCCTAAGGTATTTATTTACTCAATCGCAGCGAGTACTGGTTGTTTATTAGGGATAAGTTGTGAGATATAAGAAGTTAGACCTTTTTGTCTAATACATTTTTATAATAATATACATTTTCCATAAATGCATGATTTTTAATGAGAATGATATACTGTATAAAATTATGTGTTCACAATAATATGGGGATTACCAACCTTTTGACCTACCCAATGTGAAGGGCTATGAGTTTGATTCACACTTCTGAAAGGAACAAATTTGCTCAAACTACCTTTCATAATCTGCTCTCATTAATAATTACTGACATCCATCTTTGTAAAGACACTTATCATTTTAATGATTTATCACAATAATTATCAACAGTGATATAACGAGGTCATAAATATCAGTATGCAACACTTCATTTCTATAAATGTCTACATTGCAAAATCACGTGTACAACATTCCTAGGAAATCACTGGTGAGCTATTTTAAAAATGTAACTCAGACCCGTGAGCTACTCACTTGGTCTTTGGGGGCTACCTGGTGCCAGCGGGCACTGACTTCTTGAAACCTGATTCGAGGTGCAACAAGTAATTGACAGCTAATCGATTATCAAATTGATCGCTACTGATTTTTGATAATCGATTAATCGTTGAGAGACCTCGTTTAACTCAAAATTGTCCAAATCCTCGAAATGTCAGCCTCTCAACAATAAATATTAATAATTATATGTATTATAGTAGCAAAGCAGGCTGATTATCATTTTGTTACATCAAAATAAGACATTTGCAGACATCTTTTTTTTATTTATTTTTTTTACTTTGGAAGACAATTTTCAACATTTTGAGTATTTTCTGGCATGTTACGGACCAAACGAGTAACTGAATCATAATCATTTTATGTTTGTGCATTTTCTGCATTGTCATGTTGACATAATGTCCTGTTTTTGAATGAAAGGATGTAAATTTTAAAAACATTTTTAAATCCGATTAATCAACATCAATTTATTATTAAAGTAATTGATAGTTGCAGTCTCAAACCTGATATACAGTATATGTTCAGCTTTTGTACTGATGTATATTTTATAGGATATACTTTTATTCTGGCCTCCGTTACTGACCGCTACATTGTTTCTCATTTTTCAGCAGCACTTTCTCCCTCAACGGTAAAGTGTCGACTTTACAGATGCCATGTGGTATCAGTTATAGTAAAGGTATATTTACAGCTGTCTATAGGCACCATCTGTTTTTATTTTGTTGTATTTGAGATGCAGCAGTTATTTATTTTATGGGACAACCCACCATTAATTGAAGAAATACGATATATGTCATTATTTCTCTTGGATAGGAGTAATCACACGGTTTTCCTGAGTTTTAGGTTTTCATTGTTTTTTATTGGGAACAACACAACCTGATGATTAATCGAGGCATGGCAAGTACTGTATCAGAGTTAAGGCTGTTACTTGTGGAAATACCATATTTGTCCTTATTTGCCTAGGTGTAATCACATGGTTTTTTTACTGTGTTATAGTTACATTGCACCCATTAAGCAATGCAACTGCACAACTGATGACAATAGAAATGTCGCTATAAAGTAATAGAACTCAACAGTATACTGTACATATATGGCAAGATCCCGAGGTGTATTTACGCTGCTGTGTGCTATATATAAGCAGGATGGAGTAGCACAGCGACGTGGTTTGTTGCGCATTCTCCTGTTACAAGACCCCCATGACTTCTGTGAGCAATATTTCTGTCAAGATAAGGCTAATGTATTGATTGGCTCTTCCCTCCCAGCGCTACCAAATCAATGTTGTGTGTAGCACGAATGAAGCCAGCGGAAAAAAAAAAAAGGTTGTGCCTGTACAGTAATCATGTGTGCTGTTCTCTATAATCACATTGGCGGGCTGGCTTCCTGCATTCAGAACCTAATGAATAATTGAATCAACTGCTGGGAGGTTGGTTGCACGGAGATCGCCCCATGATCTTCTCTTTCCACTGAAGACATAAATATGAATATGAATATGGCGTAATGAGCAGTTAAGCTTTATTGGCTGGAATGACTATTACGGCCGGGCTAATGTACTTTACACAGTGGACCGTCAATATGAGGCTCTTTAGCAGCGACCAGATGCATATTTACGTTGTGTTACGTCTGTGGCCTTTTTCCAGACTGGTAACAGAAACTGCAGTACAACCTCCGAAGTTAAACATCCCAAAAGTTCACTGGTATCTGTCTGTGGTGAAAAAGCAAAAGCAAAACACACTCGAGGTATTTTACTGTAGCTGCTCACTGAAGTCGCACGTGATGTTCGAGATGATGGTTTCAACTAGGACTTCAATAATTCATCGGATAACTCGAATCATTCGATTGCAGCAAAGCCAAATGAAAATGTCTGCCTCGCAGCTTCGCAGGGATCATTTTTTTCCACACGGGCTAATGTTCTGCAGTCGCACGCATGTCGTTGCGTTTAAGAATCCATTTGTATCCAATTACAGTGGTGCCCTGAGATACGGGCCGATTTTTTGCTTCGACTTGCGAGCGCCATCTTGAGATTCAAGCGCTGTATGGTGGCAAGCGACTCAAGTCACTTCACAACAAGCGGCAGTTTGGCAGCTATGAATCATAAATATTCTTCCCGAGGCTTCAAGCTCTTTATTGTCACTCCCAGCTGAAGTTTACTCTCAAACTAAACATAAAACAAAGTGAATTACAAGTTATGTATTTCAAGGTAGCCTCTGCTACCTGAATGCTAACATGCAATGGCAAACTACATGCATTAGCACGGATGTGACTTTGTTGTTACCATTTAAGCAACAGATATCTGAACCCAAATGGTGCCGCAACATATGTAAATAGACCCTGTAACAATAGTCACACGCATATATTCTTTATCCGCTGCAAAGAACGACTAATATTACTGCCGATAAAGGAGCTGAGTCTCCAGTACAGTATATCCGTATGGCTGCCTTATACCGCCTCCAGTTGGCCAAGGATGAGCAGCACAATGTGCATTGCAGGAGAACGTGTGACAAAGCTGTTAAATTCTTTTTCATTGCATTTGCTAAGTACTATTTTCCTCACCCAAAAAAGCACATTACAAAAACATGTTGCAGTTTTTTTTTTTAGGAGGTTAATGGGATTTGCGTTCACATCACTGGGGAAAGCTGATTTGAGACACAGGTGTTTTGAGTTACGACAGTGGTCAAGGAACAAATGAAAGTCGTATCTCAAAGCACCGCTTTAGATTATCGGTAGAATATGAAATTCTGAAAATATTCGATAGTGGCTGCCCTAGTTTGAACTCCCAAATTCCGTTTGACTTGTGCCACTTTTGGGATGTTCAACCTCTGAAGTTCCACTTGATGTGCATTTGTAGACTTCTGTAGTTACTGGTAACCAAATGAGCAGCTGAGACCATAAAGCAAAGTGCTCCCCGGGGACACTAAAAGCCTTTACTAAAGCAAAGACATGAAACATCATGTTGCTGTTTTCTTGTAGAACTGAGTTCAAGGCCTACAAGGATGTGAAACCGGTCAAGCCCATCAAGGCGGCGGCCCAGTACAAACCCCCGGTGGAGAAGGAGACCAGTCTGGAAACCAGCTACAGCGCCACCTTCAGGGGCGAGCAGGTCAAGGCCCAGCCGGCCGACAACAAACTGCTGGAGCGCAGGCGGATACGCAGCCTGTACAGCGAGCCCGGAAAGGAGCCCCCCAAGGTGAGTGGACGCCCCCCCACATACCCCCACCGCCACACACCTCTCCTAAGGACGGCTTGTTACTAAGGCTCACGCCATTTTTACACTGTGAGGTCATCTCAGTCAATAACATGTCTTTATATCAGTGGATATCCCTTTTAACAATGTTTAAATGGCTCTATTGTTTACTTTCACATCATTAGGTAGACATGTACAATCTAATGAGATACAGAAAAACTTACTTTTGAAAGCCATGGTGGTTAGTTTTAAAGCAAAAACCAAAATATTACAAACAACCTTCACCATGATAAAGCTTTTACATCGCCGTAAACTACAACCCCAATAATGTTTTTGAAAAGTAATTTTGGCCATATAATAATATGTAGTTAATATTTAGAGTCTTCAATCAACCTACCACGCACGCATGTTTTTGGGATGTGGGTAGGCAACCCGGTGAAAACCCAGGCAGGCACGGGGGAGAGCATGCAAACTCCACAAAGGCGGGACCGGATTTCAACCCGGATCCTCCGAACTGTGTGGCGGCTGTGTTTCATTTAGATTTTCTTAAAGTTCATTTATCAGGAATTCATTTCCACTTTTGTTTAAACTTGTGAGGTTGGGTCGTTAATTTAATATAATAATATCATCATTATGATGCATAAGAGGTTTGTCCATACTATGCGTGAATGCAATGTTGAATCTTTTTTAGGATTTTTTTCCCCACTTTTCATTTCATATTTAAGTGAATATAATGGGTATGTATGAATGAGTGTATTTTGGTTCTAAAATTGTATAAAATGAATAATTTTTTTTTTTTGCCTTGGTGGAGGTATTAGGCTTGTATTGGATCTTATGATGCGCTGTTTGAATTTTTCCATTCATAACAGAAATAGTTGTCCCATATAGTGTCTGTGTGCGCTGTGCAATTTGTGTGTGTGTGTGTGTGTGTGTATGTGTGTGTCAACATGTGTTCATGTAGCCCCTCCCTCTCTTATTCTCATAGGACGTGTCAGAGGCTGAGAGCAGGTCTGTTCTTAATCTGCTGTAGTCAGGTGTGTTTCCATTAGAAAAGCATGGAGGCTCACCTCAGACTACACACACACACACGCACACACAACCACAATATGCACTACAAGACTGAGTCCCTATTCATCACTACCTTATTATTATGATTATTATTAAAGATCTCCTCACCGGTTGCCTGCATCACCTCATTTCTTTTGATTAATCCTGTGAATCATTCATGACAATTTTGTGGATTCATCCATTACTACAAATGCATCGTTTTAGACGACCACAATGTATCCCACAGGTTTTGGTGATGCTGTGTATACTGTATACAGTGCTTAACACCTTTACGAGAGCACCTGTCATGAATCATGAAGCGCTTTATATGGGACCCTGGAGTGGATTAATTCACAAAAAACAAAATTTTCTGATGAGATTTTGTTGGCTATTTTGCCTGACAATGTCGAGCCTATCTAGGGAATATATAGTCATATTTATTGGGGTTTTTTTATGATTTACAGTGATTAACTGTACACAAATCATTGGTTGACATTTGTAGCATGTTAATGTAATCGTGCAATCATCAGTGCATTCCTGAAGGAATATTTAGTCATGATTGTTGTTTTTACAATTTACAGTGTTCACGACATACAGCTAACTTCATAAGGGTTTTATTTGGGGGCACAGATTGAGCCTGGAACAAATTATTTCAATGTCTAAGATTAAGATGGTAATATTGAGACAAATGACTATTTGTCTCTCGCATTTAATATATAAGATATATATAATTTATCATATCATTTTAATCATTTTATGAGAATACATTCACAATATTACAAGGGGCAAATGCTAAATTTTAAAACGCTGGAAATAATAAGATTACATTCGAAAAATATAATGCTGAAAACCTCCCAAAAATTTTTTTTTTTACAGGAATAAGTCCTAATTTAATTTTTTTTTAAAAGATGTAATGTTACAAGATTAAAGTCTTACCATTACATAAAAATGAGTTGTGATTTTATGAGAACAACATTTTAATTTTATAATACTGAATAGTTTTACAAGAGAAAAACTAATATTTTATGAGAATTGCATTGTAAGATTAAGATGGGGAAAAATACAATTAGAATAGAATTATGAAAAGAAGTCCTAATTTACAAACAAAAGTTGTGATTTTATTACATTCAACGTTGTACTATTATGAGGAGGAAAAGTTGTAATTTTAAAATAAATAAGCTGTACACTAAAAGTTGAAAGATTACAATATTATTACAAGGGAAAAAGCTGTGATTTTAAGAAAAAAAAATGTAAGAGGAAAAAAGTTGTAATATAACAAAATTAAAGTCTAAATATTACAAGAAAAAGTAGTAGTTGCATTACGAGGAAGAAATTAGTGTTTTGTTTAATTTTTTAAAGAAAAGAAAGTCCTAATTTTACAAGAATAAAGTCGTAGTTGCCAATGTTTGACCCGGAAAATATTATTTCTCTTTCTATTATTTTCTTTGGGAAAAACTGGAGGTGGCCCAGTTTAACATACAGTGGATAAAAAAAAGTCTACAAACCCCTGTTCCAAATGACAGTTTTTCTATAAATAAATTTGGCCAAGATAAATTATTTCAAAACTTTTTCTTCCGTTATTATAACCTATCCCCTGTCCAACTCAACTGCAAAAAAATATGACATGTGTTTGGGAGATTTTGTTATGGTCCAATGAAACCAAGATTCAACTTTTTGACCATAATTTCAAAAGGTATATTTCAAAACTTTCAGGCTCTGCTAAAAATGGTGGCACGTGCATGCTGCCTCCCATTTAACATGAGTTTAAATGTGATTAATTCTGAATACAGCTACATCCTCTGTTGTAAGAGATTATTTCTGTTATTATTTTATTTGTACTTCTCCCTCTCCCCAAAAATATATATTTTTTCATTTGAACTACAGGTTATAGTCACATTAATGGCGGATTCTTATTATTTTTTTGAAATGGTTTCTCTTGGTCTCGTTTTTTCTATATCACAAAAGCCTGGCATTTGAACAGGGGTGTGTAGACTTTTCATAGCCACTGTAAGAAAGTCATATACTGTACTAACAAAAACTAATAGAGAGTGTAAAAACTGATCATGTCACTTTGTTTTTTCCCTCCAAGAAAAAGCACAAAAACCCTTTTTGTGCTGTTTTATTGTCATTACACTAACCTCCATTACCACCCATAGGACACTTTAAGGGTATGCATGCTCAAAACATAGTCAAACTAGCTCAACTATATTTTCTATTTACATTCTGATGGCTTTTTGTTTGTAGGCGGACAAGTCGGCATCTCGCATCAGGCCGAAGAAGACGGTGACGGGGAAGGCTGTGAAGAAGGCCAAGGAGAACAAGGAGAAGAAGCTGCTCGCAGCGTCCGCCAAGAAGAAAGAAGCAGAAGCTGCGGCGGAGGCGAGCGTCACCAAGAAGAACAAAGAGATCAGCAATAGACTGGCCGAGGCCAAACAGTAATGCCGTATCTTCAGTCTATTTGCAACACTTGCTTCACTGCCTTTTTCCTCGTTTACCGTCACTTTTAGCTCATGTAAAACTACTACTGTATGTGCGCGCGAGAGAGTGTGAGCGAGTGTGCGGGTCCACAGAGCTGATTTATATTGTTATTATTATTATGATGATTCTTTAAGCACCTAATTTGCACATTAGTCCTGAAGAGCCATGGTTATGTGTGCTGTACGTGTACAAAAGGGCATTTTTTTACACTAGAATTCCACATCCAATGATTGTAAAAACTCCTTTTGTGAGGCGAAAAAAGGGTCGGTTTTCTCGTTACAGTGCTTCGACTGTTCCTTTGTTTTTTTTTTTTGTTTTTTTTCATTAGCAACTGATCCCCAGTTCCATCTGTTTTGTTGCTAAGAAACCAAATCAATTGGACTAGACTTCCCTGCAGCTCGCATGCAAGACCCCCTCACTTTTTTTCCCCACCTCGAATATACAGTATGCATTCTAGCTTGTACAATTAGCCTTTTAGGATCCATATATGCTATGTTGTTTGAAATACTGTATATGCATGTCTAGTAGTAAATGATAGTCTAGTAGTGGCTGTATGAGCTATGAAGTAAACACACACCAGCAAGGTGATCCTCGCTGGCAACCTTAGTCTTACATTAATAATAATAACACAAGAATGTAGTTTCAAAAGAAGACTGTAGTCTCGCACCCCCACATTCTACATTTAACTCTTACACTATATGTAAACAAACAATGCACGCAAGACCAATAATTTTCATTTTCAGTGGGAGTCTTAAGGCCACACTGAAAAGCAAAAATAATAATCCAATTTGACAAGAAAAAAGTTATAACATTGCTAGAAAAAAAGTCATGTTATGAGAACAAAGTTGTAATATTACAGAATATTAAGAAAAAAATTATGATATAATAAATATAATGAAGAAAATACAAAATTTCACTGGGGGAAAAGTCATAATTTTTCCAAGAGTAATGAAGTTATATTACGAGGGTAAAAGGTGTAATATTCCAAGAGAAAAAAATCATATTATTATACCAAAAATAGGCGGCACGGTGGCCGACTGGTTAGAGCGTCAGGCTCACAGTTCTGAGGACCCGGGTTCAATCCCCGGCCCCGCCTGTGTGGAGTTTGCATGTTCTCCCTGTGCCTGCGTGGGTTTTCTCCGGGCACTCCGGTTTCCTCCCACATCCCAAAAAACATTCATTAATTGGAGACTCTAAATTGCCCGTAGGCATGACTGTGAGTGCGAATGGTTGTTTGTTTGTATGTGCCCTGCGATTGGCTGGCAACCAGTTCAGGGTGTACCCCGCCTCCTGCCCGATGACAGCTGGGATAGGCTCCAGCACGCCCGCGACCCTAGTGAGGAGAAGCGGCTCAGATAATGGATGGATGCATACCAAAAATATGATAATTTTACAAAGATAAAGTTGTAATATCCATTAATCCATTTTCTGAGTCGCTTCTCCTCACTAGGGTCGCGGGCGTGCTGGAGCCTATCACAGCTATCATCGGGCAGGAGGCGGGGTACACCCTGAACTGGTTGCCAGCCAATCGCAGGGCATAAAGTTGTAATAGTACAAAAAATATATTACAAACAAAAGAATTTTAAGTGATAAAGCTCCAAGCATTAGAAGTTAAAAAAATCCAAAGTTAAGTCGTAGTATTATGACACAACGGTCCGATTATAGGAGAATAGTCATTTTATCACGAGAGAGAGAGAATCAATTCATGAGAAAAAAATTTAATATTAGTAATATTACTATGCCAAAAAATATCACAACAATGAATAAAACAGTAATGTTACGAGGAAAAGACATGTTATACCTGTAAATATTACAAAAAAGTCATCGTTTTGCAGTAATAAAGTTGTAAGAGCCCAGCAAAAAAAAGTATGAAAAATATGTAATAATGCAAGAAATGTGGTAATATGAGAAACAATATTATGTTATGACTTCCATCTCATAATATTGCAAATTTAATTTCATAGGTGTACTATTTTTCTTTTCAGTGTGTTCCTAACTCCTTCATAAATCTCTCCAGCATTACAATCCTAATATGCACATGTCTATGTGTGCTTGCGTGGGTGTGTGTGTGTGTGTGTGTGTGTCCACGCCACACAGTGCCACACAGTCCACTCACTCCCACTCTCTGGTGCTGAAGGCCGCTCGATTTTTTTGTTTTTGTGGTCTGCTTTATTATGGGTGGCATTGCATTCTCTCATCACAGTGAACTAAAGCTACAATATAACGGGACAAAAAGACAAATGGATGCAGATGATGACGTGTTTGTTGCTGGGATCCTTGTGTGTGTGTGTGTGCGTGCGTGTGTGTGTGTGTGTGCTTCTCAGCTTGTTTGGAATGAACTCGAATTAAAGAACAAAACGTGACTGTAAACTGTTGTGACTTTATTTGTGTTTTCTAACTTTAATTCTTGTGTTTTTTTAAAGAGTAATAGTAATATAATGTCCAAGTCATAACTATGTCTTGTCATCTGAAATGGGTGTAACCATTTTCATCAATCCGAAGGGTCAATGCGCGTCTGAGATACACCTGGACAGATTTGAGATTAACGGGCGTCGATTTATAAACAATACAAACAATATAAGGAATGTTTGGTAAAGTTGTAACATTAAACATTAAAACAAAACAAAACAAAAATCAAAATTTCCAATAAGAAAGTCCTAGAAATATGATAAAAACTTGTAAGAAGAAAAATTATTACTGCAAGAAAAAGATGTAATTAACATTACCAGGAAAAAAAGTGAATATTATGATGCCAGACTTTTGCAAGAATAAGGTCCCAAAAAAAGTGAGTATGGGGTCCAAGTTACCAAATATTGTTACTTGCCCATAAGGGGTGGCGATTAACGCATTGTGTACCGCAAAATAAGAAATTTTTTTGGAAAAATATCCTAAAATGCCTACCAAAAAAATCTAAGAAAAAAAATTCACATTTTGTTAATTTTTAAAATTGTTTATTAAAGTAAAATTTGCTTCACATTGCTGACAAAGAAATACGACAGCAACGTAACCTAATTGGTGAAATGCCAGATGACTTATTTTCTTTTCTTTCATGTATTCGCTGCAATGATTTCATGTGTTTTCCTGCAAATCAGTCATCCTGACATAAAGGTGCATCAATAATTCAGCAGTTATGTCTCGTGTGTTTGCAGAGCAACGAGGTATTGAATAAATGATTAGTGGGGACACTTTTACAGTAAAAGATCACCTGCACCTCCGCTTCTTCTTTAAGATGTTATTTGCCATGCTGGAGTCATCAATATTGTCTTCATAAATAATAACGACAAAAGTTGATTTACCACTTAATTTGAATTCATTCCATTAAAAATGTGATCAGTGCAAAAATAAAAACGACGATAGAGGGCTCCGTTTCCGATAACGTGTTTTGTTTTTAAGTTTCCCACGACGAAGAAGAAAAAAAAAACACTTCCGGGTTCCTAACCCGGCAGTAAACAACGGCAGACAACGGAAAGGAGGGAACAGCATTTGCTCGATGGTTGGCGTTGGTTAAAGCTCTGTAAGGAACATTGCACATTTTGTCGGAAACATTCAATGTAACAATTATCACCTTAAAATATGAATAATATTTGTTTCACATTCAGCAAACGGTTTTATTTATACGAGAAGTCCTAAGAAAAATGTCTGACACCTGTTATTGGACGAACGGCAGCATCGACATGGCAAATTCTATAGAATTAGTATGTTTGCCGAAAACTACCAGACGTGACACCTTAAACAGTCGAGGTTTCCATTTCCTACACTTTCCAGCCTTTATTATACTTAGCTTATCTTAACTAGTGGTGGAATGGCTGTCAGTGAAAACAAGGCTTGAACTACATTTTAAACCTAAATTGCATTATATTTGTTTTATATACGTTGATGTCTACGTGCTTTTTTGGGGGACCAGTCCCATTTCAGCCTTTGCCCCAGACCTACCCAACCATAACTGTTTCATAAATGCGCCATCAGCAATATCAGTGCTCTCTGGTTGTACTGTAGTGTCTAAAATGTCTTCCTTTGTGCTCAGCACATAAGCCCCCGTCACGATGGCCACCAAAAGGCTGGACCGCTTTGAGGTGGCGTGCGAGTGGGCGTCGTGCAGCTACAGAGGCCACGGCATGGAGGAGCTGAGCGACCACATGTCCGAGCATTTGAGAGACTACCTGGGGGACAAGGACGCCCTGGAGGACTTGGGTGAGGCTGAGGATACTTGAGTCAAAGTCGCGCACGAACGTGCTCAATTGAATTGTGTAGTTCATTTCCTCTGTAACACATTGCATTGAACGCATTGTTTGTGCTTCCCAGACGAGTACGCTTGTCTGTGGAAAGGCTGCGAGTTCGTCTCCATGGGCAGCCCGGCGGAGTTGGAGGCGCACGCGTACTTCCACAACTACCACGCCAAGCTCAAGTTCGTGGGCTCGCAGCTGCTCCAGTCCCACCCCGACCTGCCCGTGTGCAACCAGGCCGTGCACAGCAGCAACCTGCTGCCCGAGGGCTCCGACAGACACCTCTGCCAGTGGGAGAACTGTGATGTACGTGTGTCATTGGTTACATCACCAGTCATCCATTACAAAGAATTAATGAACCCCCACTCATCTCGGTGGGGATACGTTCCAGACGCTTTTCGGTAGGGATGGGTATCGAGCACTTTTATTCAACTGGCCCCGGGATTAAATTATTACGGACCGAAATAGCGATAAACTCCACCCTTCACGGTTCTGTTAACGGTATTGGAGAAATTACTCACATTTATTTTATTCATCGAAGAAGCATTTTCACAATCTGAAGCGACCCGTCTCGCCCCACTCCAGTCCCACGTGCGAGAGGTACGGCTGGCTCCTTCCCCTGCTTGTGTAGTGCCGTGCAATTATATTATAATATCAGAATCATACGATTAAGGATACCCATCCCTATTTTTCAGACACTTGCTAATTCACGTTTGTTTTTGCACAGAGCACGTTTACCAACCCCGAGTGGTTCTACCGCCATGTGGACAATCACGTAGAAAGTGCGGAGCAGCAGCAGCAGCAGCAGCAGCTCTCCCATCAACAGCAGGCTCTCTTCTGCCGCTGGTCAAGTACGACCCATTGTACGAAGTCGACGCGTCGCTCTATGGTCCTTGTTTGACCTTCATCTGTCCCGTCAGGCTGCGACGCCTTCTTCAAGATCCGCTACCGCCTGAGAGAGCACATGCGCAGTCACACGCAAGAAAGACTGGTGGCCTGTCCCACCTGCGGCAGCATGTTCTCCAGCAACACCAAGCTCTTTGACCACCTCCACAGGCAGGCCCAGCCAGTGGGTGAGAGGACCCTTCAAACAGCATTACTGCATCCTACCTGATTCTTTGGTGGTGTTCCTATATTCCTAAATGTTTTCTCTTAGATTCACTTGTGTGTGAACACTGTGGCAAAGCCTTTTCCAGTGAGAGACTGTTGCGGGATCACGTACGACAGCATGGTAATCATTTACACTACTATTGTGCACTCACCTGTTTAGATCAATTATATTTGGAATACAGTCAAAACTGTCACCATCAGAAAACCTTTAGTAACTGTACACACAATGTTTAAGTCACATTCTCACAATAATTGTAATATAAGCAGAAGGCGGAGTTAACCATGCTAATATGAAAACATAATACACGTAAAACACTCGAGTAGATCTCAAGTGACAGACATATGGTAGCTAGCTATCTAGCACGATAAGCTAACATAGCAATTTATATCTTTACTCGGCGCTCCTTCTTGTCAAACAGATGGACTCCAATGCATGACACCAGTCACAGAAGATCCAAAATATCGCATCTTTTCGCATTCACAAAAAGTCTCCAGCTAAGAGTCAATCACTCTATGGGCCCAGATTCACCACACCAGTCACAGAAGATCTAAATCAGTACTTTGTTCACAAAAGTCAGTCAATACTGCCTCCCGCTGAGAATCTATGAGTCAAATCAAAATCCTTTGTTCACAAAAAGTTGCTCTTTACCTGCTCTCACCGAGAGTCTATCGATCTGTGGGCTCAAATGCACTACACCAGTCGTAGAAGACCCAAATCAAAGTCCTTTGTCACAAAAAGGCAATACCGTCTCTGGCTGAGAGTCTGTCAAGTGTGTGGATTTAAATGCAAGCCACCAGTCGCAGAAGATACGAATCCAAGTGCGTAGTTCACAAAAAGTTGGTCAATAGCTGAGAGTCTTATCAGTCTATGGAATACATGCACAAAACTCGTCACAGGAGATCCAAATCAAGTCTGTTGTCAACAAACGGTTGGTTGAAAATGATCACAGTGTATGGCACTAGTCATAGAAGATCCAAATCAGAGTTATTGTGTTCACAAAAAGTCAGACGACGACGACTCTGGCTGAGAGTCTATCAGCCTATGGACGCAAATGCTTGACATTAGTCGCAAAAGATCGAAATCAAGTCTTTTGTTCACAAAATGTTGGTCAATAAGGTCACTGCCTAAGAGCATCAGTTTTCGGGATTAAACGCACCACACCAGTTGGAGAAGATGAAAAAAAAGTGCTTTGTTCACAAAACAATAGGCAGTAACCAGTTTAGGTGGCGGGACAATCAGGCATAACATCAGTCACAGGAGAACCAAATCAATGTACTTTCATCTCAAAAAGTTGGTCAATAATGCCCCAGCTGACATTCCATCATTCTATGGACTCAAATGCACAACCTGAGTCACAGAAGAGCCAAATCAAAATCCTTTGTTCACAAAAAGTTGTTCAATACTGGCTCTGGCTGAGTGTCTATCAGTTTTTGGACTCAAACATGCAACACTAGTTGGCAGAAAATCCAAATCATGTCTTTTATTTACAAAAAGTGGGTAAACATCGCATGGAATGTAAGCGTTTTTCTGTTAATAAATGTGTCGCGACCATAGTAGTTTCACATGTGGGTGTGTTTGTGTGTTGCAGTGAATCAGGTCAAGTGTCCTTTCTGCGACATGACGTGCACGACGTTGGCCGCCCTCAAGATCCACATCAGGTTCCGACACTGTGACGAGCGGCCCTTCCCTTGTGACTTTTGCGAGAAAAGGTACATTGGTACGCATGCACGCTTACGTAGTAATACTGTAAACACCGCACAAGTGAGGGCGTCATTGTAATTTTTCCTCATCAGATTCAAGAACCAGCGAGACCTCCAGAAGCACACGGACGTCCACAACGAGGGCTCGGTGTTCCACTGCTCTGTGCAAGGCTGCGAATATTCCTGTCAGACCTTCCAGACCATGAACCATCACTTCAAGAGGGTGCACGAGGTCCGTCGCTCGATTGTCGACCTGATTGTCGTCGTGTTGTTGATGCCGAGTGATGTCATGTTTCATGTGCAGGTGGGGGGGATGTCCAAGTATAAATGTCACCTTTGCGACAAAGTGTTCTCCTGGTGTTACACGCTCACTCTTCACCTGCGAAAGAAACATGAACTGAAGTGGCCCTCGGGACATTCGCGATTCCGGTTGGTGACATTACGAAACATTTTTGGTACTGTAAACGGTCAAACTCAGCCTTTTGAAGCCAAGGAACCATGTTTGGTAACTTAAGACGAAATGGATGCCATGCACCCTTCCTTAATAAGCCAGCGATCTTGGTAACGTAAACCAAGGATTCATATTTGGTAACTTGCAACAAAATTGATACCACACAGCTTAACATAAGCCAGTGAAAGAAGTGTGATTTATCCCAGCCAATTAGTGAAGGAAAAGTATTCAAAATATTTTACTATAATTCAACCATGCAAAAATTGTTTAGACCAAATTCACCCTTTGACAATTTTTGCATATTCATCATACAAAAGTATGTATTTATAAAAACTGAACACTAACATACACTTTTTGAGAAAAAAAAAAATATTTTTTTTATATTAAGAATACACAAATATTAAGTAAATGTTGAAAATGAAACATGATTTAAATGTTCATTTTAAAAAAGTAAGACAGCTTTTTTTATTTCTTTGCCCAATAGGGCTACAAAAATGTGAAATAATTGTTTTATCATGAGTACAAAAAAATTTAACTAATTTCAAACATAATTAAAAAAAAATATATAATTCCTCAAAATATAAATTATATTTATTCATGTGTACTACAATAGACATTTTGAATAAATACTTGTTTTGCACATTGAGCATCCCCAAAATATATGTGAAGAATTTGCGATCAATTCAAAAGTACACTTTCAGATTATTTTTTTTTTTTTCGCACTTTAAGCCGACAGTTGTTAACTAATTAAAGGACCTCTCTAATGTTGTTAGATTGGCACTTATTCCATAGTTCTGGAGTTAAAAACGATGTCTGCAGAAAAAAAATCCCCCCAAAATAGACTCGGTAGTAATTTTTCTCGATCTTTATCAACTGTGGGCCTGTAAAGCCCTTGAGACTCTTTTGTGATTAAAGGTCCCATTATTTTGTCTATTTAGATGTCCATTGAGTGACTCTCTAACATGGACTTAGTATAAAAGTGTCAATTTAATTTAAAAAAAACACCTTGGTTTTGTCATAAGAGTGTCCAGAAAAGGCCCCTCTGACAGCTACTTCTGTTTGACCCAGTTTTGTATCCGCTTTTCCTCTGATTGGCTCCCTCTGAGTAGAAGACCCACTTGTGAGAGCACCTGTTTGTCATGTTGACAGTGCTGGCTCGGGAGCGGAAAGAGAAGGCGGAGATCTTCGCTAGTGACGTAGATAAATTCAAGAAATTTGAATGACCTGATTTCCGGCCTCTCGGCAAAACATCTAGAAATACACGTTTGAATTTTTGCTGTTGTTGTTGTTGCACATTAAGCTTCTAAAATGTTCTATCATGAAATGAAAATCTAATTGTTGAACACAAAATATACGTCCTATTTTTATTTTTTAAATGTAATTTATTTTGAAAAAATCTACCATTAGTTCATACATATTGTAATATCCATCCATTTTTTAATGTGCTTGTCCTCAGGGTTATAGGTGAACTATAGCAATATTGTAGCATATTGTAATAGTTCATTTATAATGTTCATTTAATTTAATGGGATAAATGCCAAATGGCAAATATTTTTCAGATACAGGAAGGACGTGGATGGCTTTCTGAAGCTGAACATGGTGCGTGTGGAGACTGAGGAGGTGACCAAAGAGATCATGAAGAACATGAACAAGAAGCCCGTCAGCCTTCGCAAGAGTCAGCGCAGTCGCGGCGAGAGGGCCGCCGTCACCCTGGACAGCGGACGCTCCTCCTCTTCCTCCTCCACGGAGGACCCGTCCGCTCAGTCCAGCCCCCGTGGAGGTGGCGACTCCCCTGTGTACTGCGTCATGAGCACCATCCCGCACATCGAGGACGATCCCGGCGGGACCACGCAGGAGGAGTGCGACCCCGGTGGGACGTCCGGAGCCGTGCGGGCCCTCACCATGGTGGCGAGGGGGCTGGGCATGGATGTAGTGTGATATCTGGAAAATATCTTTCAGCCTTTTTATTGTAACCTCATTTTATTGTTTGGATGTTGACTTGAATTTGCATTGTTCTAGATTCTAAATGCATTTTTATTTTCAGTATTGAAGTATGCTTCTGCTGCTTTTATATTTACACACGTTTTCATACATTATTTTATGAGCTGATGCCGTGTGGCTGACTGATCTTATCTTGCATGTGTGTGTGTGTGTGTGTGTATCATCAAATAAACAGTTGAGGGTGTCAAGTCCTCAGCCAATCAGGACAGAGCTTATTCACTTTGCTTCACAACTTTAAGATTTAAAAAAAAAAAAAAAAAGCTTTACGAGCGTTTGACGGTTGACCCATGGAAATGTGAAAAACTTTTTTTTCCCCCAACATCTTTTAGCTTTAAGCAGGATTGATTTTACAATAAAAAAATTGTTTTAAAGTTTAAAAAAAAATCTGAATACATAACCATCTAATTGAAAATTGTAAAATACAACACAAATGCTTTCTGTTCATTTTAGTGAATTGGTTTAAAAACCTTCCTGTATCAAAAACTGTAGATGGACTGACAAAATAAAAATCAAATTCTTGCTTTGACATAACCCAATAAAACCTGAGCAAAACTGACAAACCTCCACGGTCCCATGGATGCTGCCAGAATGAGAATAAACCTGCAATCCAGGCAATTCATAAGAGAGAACAAAAATGTCTCCTGTTGTGGAGGACTCAAGGCCTCAAGTAGGCTGGATGGAGGAGGGGACCTGCCCCGGTGGAGGAGAACTGCGGGTGCATGCAGTGGAGGAAGTGTGCGTGGCGGTTCTCTTGGTGAGGGTGAAGCTGCCCAAACCACCGCGAGGCCACATCTTTTGGTGTTGAGAGGTTCTATCTGGCAGCTCTGGCCTGTACCAGGAACCATCAGTGTGTGGCGCTGTCACAGTCTGCGAGGATCCTCGCACAACTTCCTTCTTCATGTTGACTGTAGCGTTGTTTTCTTGATGCCTGTTCCTGGTGTGACAATGCCGCCATATTCCTTTAAGCACATTTGGACGAGTCTCCATTGGGGTTGGACGGCGGAGGATCTGCTGCGGTCTTCTTCTTCTTCTCACCAGTCCCAAAGGAGAAGGAGCCGCTAATAGGGATGAAGCATTGTGCATTTATTTATTATTGCTTTTGCAATACTGTGAATCGGGATAGCGCTGGCGCCAAAACCGAAAATCTGTGAATAATTGGGAGTTGTAATTGCATATACTTGCCACAAGATGGTGGCAAAGCACATAAAACAGAGGCTCGTAAAGCCTCATTTGAGAAACCCATGTTATAAAATGACTGTATTTAGTAGTGCAACTGAGGCAATTTGTGACAAAAACTGTTTAATTTTTTTTAATTAGATCTAATTATTTCATGAATGTATGTTTTTGTAAAATACAATGTGCTACTTTTCGAATTAAAGATTCTATTTTTTTTGGGGGGGGGGAGCTGAAACTGATTAATAATTAATTAATCAAAAGGTGAAAGGCGATTTCAGAGGCGAGCGATCTGAGTCACGAGAATAGTCACGGAATTAATTAAACTCGTATCTCAAGGCACCCCTGTACTGTATTACCATTCTCATAACACAATTGCTCACTTACCGAATGTGTTATCGTAACTACACTTGAATATGCACTCACCTACATAAGGGAAATTGGGGGAGAGATGCGATGCTGTGTTGCCATGGAGACCGTCACGTTTGACTGCTTTGTGCTTTAAGACAACAGAAACACAGAAGAAAGCACACAAAATGTAAATTTATCATCTACCAATTTACTTAAATAGTTATTCATTTCATCTAAATTATTATTTTATTCAAAAATATTTATTTTATAATAATTTGGTGTTTTCAGTTACTTACAATCTCACAAACACTGGTGATGGTTTTCTACAGCTGTTGATTTAAAATAATTAAAATTTAAATTGTATCTATAAATATCTGTTTTGCAATAATCCATCCATCCATTTTCTGAGCCGCTTCTCCTCACTAGGGTCGCGGGCGTGCTGGAGCCTATCCCAGCTGTCATCGGGCAGGAGGCGGGGTACACCCCGAACTGGTTGCCAGCCAATCGCAGGGCACATACAAACGAACAACCATTCGCACTCACAGTCACACCTACGGGCAATTTCGAGTCTCCAATTCATGCATGTTTTTGGGATGTGGGAGGAAACCGGAGTGCCCGGAGAAAACCCACGCAGGCACAGGGAGAACATGCAAACTCCACACAGGCGGGGCCGGGGATTGAACCCCGGTCCTCAGAACTGTGAGGCAGACGCTCTAACCAGTCCCTCACTGTGCCGCCAGTTTCTATCCATGTAATGAATATGGAAGTTTATGAAATTATCAATTGAATGGATAATGTACAAAAAAAATTATATTACAGTAGCGCTCACACTCCACCTTTAGATGATTAAATGAAATAATAATTTTAAAAAATGTGTGGTATTTTCTTATACAGTTACAGTTGGTTGAATGACTAAACGGAATATTCCGAGATTTAAAGAAGTCACCGCAGTTGAAGTCCACATTGATCCATTGTGATTCTATCATTAATGTTATTAATGATAGTCCTCATGCTTAATAGAAAAGTAGAAGTTTAACAAAATGTGTTTCCTACCTTCAGCTTCTACATCACCGTATGAACGGTCCAAAAGTCTCTCTCCTCATGTCCCCAGTGAACTTTCCGCAGGGACACAAAAGTGTGTGTCACTGTGAGGCCTCCTGTCAATTATTAGTGAGTGTGACTTACAAGAGCAGCAAAGACCATTAACTCCTTCTGGTGGCTCAACACTGATCCCATCAACGTTCTAAAGCACGCACACGCACACACACACACACACACGAACGCAAGCCAATACAAAAGTTCAAACAATATTTTACCTTAAAGTTGACTTTTAAAAGGCCAAGCAGCCATTATACCCAGTTAACTTAAGACAAAACACAGCCCACGATAAGGCAGTAGAACAATAGGAGTTTATTCTAGAGATATCGTATTATTAGAAGTATATGGTAAGAGGCAGATACTGTGCTGTATGTGATATACTTATTTAAGATACATTTAACTACTAGTGATAATTCACTTATTTTAATTCATATACGAAAGATGAGTAAATATTTAAACATAACTACAAAAGAGAAAAACGATTTTAGAAAGATTTTTTTTTCAATACTAGAGATAGTTTTAATAAGATATCAAAATATCTCAATTGACGAGTGAGACTGTTTGTTTTGAAAGATTTCAGTAGATAAAAAATAAACATTTTAAACTCAGAAATGACGAAAGATTAAAAAAAGTGAATAAAAATTAGTTTTGAAACGATAGTCAATTACTACACGTTTAAAAACATTTAAAACAATTGAGATGGAGTAAGAATATAAACAAAATAAATATATTTTTAAACAAAATTCTTACAAAGATACAAAAGTAACAAAGTCCGTATACAGTATATTTAAAAAGAGAAAACAAAAAGGAATTAGAAAAGAAAAAAAAAATATAAAAATAAAAATATAAAGACTTCAATAAAGATCAACTTTAACTTAAAAACATCTAATAAAAGGGCCTCAGTTATTTCCAGTTTTTTTACTTTGACATGCTATACTGCTGTTGTATTGCATGTTATTAAAGGTGTACCTAATGTTATGGCCAATTTGTTTTTGTTTTTTTCATTAGATGTAACGTTCATCTTGCACCAACAAATAAATAATACATGGAATTTTTTTCTCTAATGATTCAAAAATCAACTGTCATAAACAACCATAAGTAAGGGCAATTGTGACGAACAGTCAAGTCATGATCGTACATAAAATGAAGAAATGACTTATGTAGTGAGTAGTCAAATGTCACCTAATTGATTTGTATGAAATACAGTAAATGTCTTAAGAGCATGCAATAGTAAATCCAAACTATGCATACATATTTATATTATGAAAAAAAAAAAGCAAAAACAATTTTCAGACATTAGTAATAGATGATGATGATGTGTGTTTGGGTCTAAAATGACCCCCCCCCCTCAGTGTCTGATATGAAATCAGACTTAACTTTTCCTGTCAATGAGGATTTCCCAAATTATTTGTACTTCCTGTCTTATGTCTCGAGATGTTGCTTCGGTATTTCCACATCATCTTATTCCCTCATGATGCCATCTATTTTGTGAAGTACGCCAGTCCCTCCTGTAGAAAAACAACCCTGCAACATGCTGCTGCCACCCCCGTATTTCAAATGTGGGATGGTGTTCTCAGGCTTGTAAGCGTCCCCCTTTTTCCTCCAAACGTAAGGATTCTCATTATGGCTAAACAGTTCAATTTTAGTTTTGTCAGACCACAGGACAACATTTCCAAAATTAAAGGATTTTCCTGTGTGCACCTGCAAACTAATCTGGCTTTTTTTTTTAGTTTTTCTTTTTGAATAATGGCTTCTTTCTGGCAGAGTGAGTTGCCTATCAGCCCATGTCAGTACAGTACTCGTTTCACTGTGGATAATGACACACTCTTAGCAGCTTCAGCCAGCATCTTCACAAGGTCTTTTGCTTTTGTTCTTGGGTTGATATGCACATTTCAGACCAAAGTTAGCTCTGCGACACAGAACCCGTCTCCTTCCTGAGCAGTAAAATGACTCGACATGATGTTTACACTTGTGTATACATGTTTGAACAGATGGTGTGTGTCACTTTCAGGCATCTGGAAATTGCACCCAAGGATGAACTAGACTTGTGCCCACATTTCTCTCTGTTATGTCTGCTTTCTTTTTGACTTTTCCTTGATGTTACACAAAGCAGTGTTTCTAGTTCAAATAAATGGACAGGTGTGTCTCTAATTAACTCATGTTGTCAATAAATCTATCAGAAGCTTCAAGAGAAATGACATTGGGTTTTCCCAAATGCTTTAAAGGCAAAGTAATCTTACTGTAGGTAACTTCTGACTTTGAAGAAGGTAGTGAAAACACCCCTAAATAAGTCTTTAATTATTATGGCATTTAAACTATTAAAAATAATTTTGGTAATCCTAATTGACCTAAAAAAAACAGTAAACGTTAGGTCTGGGAAAGTGAAGTGGGGGAAAAAAAAGCATGTTTTTTTTTTTAAGATATCGTATGTAAACACCTGGTTTCACAGTACCTTCCCCAAGTATTGTCTTATTCCACATGAAGAATGGCCCCAAAAAAAGCTGTTTGCTAGCAGGCAGGTGAGCGACCGGTTGGTATGCAGGATGGTCTTTCTGGAGCCACGCTTAGCAACAACGCTATTGTGATCACTCCCAGGGGATAACCACCGGAGACAAATAGGGAGACTCCACACTTAAAAATATAGAAGTGAAAAAGGCAAAAAGCCTTTTGGATTAAAGGTCTTCAACAAACAAGAGACCAGTTTCCTCAATTTATCATTTGCGGATCTAAAATGAGAAAAAAATAAAATAAAACCATCTGGAAAAAAACTACAGAAAAATCAAGTACATGTAAAAACAATTACGTATATAGAAGTAAAAAAAAAAAAGGAAATTGCTAAAGATACATTTTAAATGTATATACATCTTAAATTACTACATATTTTAAAAAAAAAATAGGATAAATTCCTAAAAGATCTGAGATCCATACTAAAGTCAAGAAAAAAATTATTTCACCCTTAAAGTCCCTGTAAAGTGAAAATTAACTGCTTATTTTGAGTATTGAGAATTTAAAAAATATTTTTAATGCTCTGGTTTGTTTGTTTTATTTATTTATTTTTTTAAATCCTAACAAAAGAGAAAGGGTAAGCAACAAAGAGCAGGTACAAAGACACATCATGTAGACGCACTTTATTCCTAAAACAGAAGCTGCACCATCAGTAGCGGCACACAATTATATGTACACATATACACACACACACACACACACGCACACAAGATTACCTAAATCTGTTATATAAAATATAT